>NC_060122.1:689593664-689896694 GCF_021461395.2 Schistocerca americana
ACTGGGAATATGGTGCGTTATCAGCGGGATTAAAGCGACTTAAATCAATAATTATTTAAATCCCGCTTCAATCACTTGATTTATAATATAGGTGGATTAAGTGACATTTGCCGGTGCGGGAATTAAAAGTGCGGATTTGCAGGTGCGCCGCTGGTAATGGCCGCCGAGGTTGCCGGCCAAGGCTCGTGGCTCGTTCTGAACGGGGAACAAGTTCACAACGACTGTGTTGAACGTGACGTCGTTTTGACGTCACATGCTGTAGTGAAGAGACCAAGAGCTGCCTATCGACTTTCGTGATCGTTCGGTTAAGGACGCGTGAGGCGAACGGGACGTTGAAAAACAACGACATTCGCCTCTGTTAGAATGAACTGGAGATTACTGTTTGTATTTCATGCAAGGTATCTTTACCTCGAAGTTACGTTGTTTATAAATCACTCACAAGGTAGAGATTAAAGTGTTTGCAGGCATTACTCCGCAATTTACTGAAAATGTTGTACTAACTATTTTTCCTAATACGCCTTCACCGACCCCAGAAGCGAGGCATATTGCTGATTTGCAAGCGAAAAACGAGTTGATGTCAACCAGCATTCATTCTAATAACGTATATATTCAACAGGGGTCATCGAGTTGTCTCAACAACCTAAGTTTATTTTTAGAAACTCTGAAAGTTTGTTGCAGGAGTTTGTATGTAAATACAGAGGATGGATAGCCATTCTAGCGGAAAAATTAAAGCAGCAGCTCATTATATTCTCAGTTGTTACGTTCATTCCTGTGAAAGTGAGAACCTGCGAACTTCGTACTCAAAAAGCGCTTAACAGTAAGCTCCTGCAATGGTAAGTAAGTGTGTTGGTTGTGTGAAGTATGTTCCAATGTGTGAGAAAAATTACAATTCACTGCGAGAAAAATAAACTACTTCTTCTACAATGAAAAGAAACATCAGTAGGGACATTCCTGTACCACTAAGCGAATACATTTTCGTTAGCCTACGTACGTTTATTGAAGATGTTCTTGTCTGGAAAAGAAGTTTCCTAAATTATACTGTAGACGGCCGAGACCAAGTCGCCTTTTAATCCTATTTGAAATGTGTCAATCTTTTCCAAGTTTTTCAAAGTTTTACCAAGTGATCAACGTGTTTTGAATATTTACTCGCGTGTTTCACGCTTAATTTGTCAATCACTGACAATGACAACTGACTCATCATAGAGAGAGCACTCTTATACGTACATATAATTGTATCTCACAGAACTTGGTAGTACAAGGAAGTCCCAGAATCTTTTAGAAACCCGAAGGCGAATAACAAAATATATGGAAACAACAGTACATGACCCAGCTCCATTAGACTTCGTAACTCTACGTGTCAACACACTAAACCACGCTGAAATAACCGTGTTCTTCATTTTACATCTCCAGAAGGCTGTAACCGCCCACACGTCATCATCTGAAATTTAGCTGTAATAAACGTACCACGATGTGTAATTGATAAATCTTCAATGTGCCAGTACCTTGAAACAGCACACTTCCGTAACTCACAGGTTATAACACGAAAATAACCAAATAAGAAAATTCTTTAACCACCAATAGGACGTTTTACGTCATTTTATTACGACAAATTAAGCCAATACCAAAACGATTCCGAGAGATCCACAATGTTCTGGTATCATGAAACAGCATATATTCATAGAGGGCTTAACTTTTCATATACAACCTATCAAATGCGAGATTCAGTTAAAAACGACGAAACCCAATACGGCGTCCCCCCAAGTGCTCCGATTCTCATAAAACGATCACGAACGCAGAGAGACAGCTCCTGCCGTCTTGTACAGCGTGTGACGTCACGCTCGCCTCACTCGTTGTGGGCTGACTGTTACCCGGTCCGAACTGGCAGTGCTAGGCGAGCCATTGTGGAGAACGAGCGAGCGGCGAGGCCCTGCCCGTTGCACACACACATTCTGCGGGCCCACATATTGCCCGCCACGCACAATACAATGCAGAAATGTTCGCCGGCGCGCGGCCGCTGATTCCTGCACACGGAATAATTTCCACCGCTGCTGGCGTATCCGTACCACTCACAGTCCCTTCCATACTACGGCTCCCACATGGCGGCGTTTAATCGATATCCAGCCCATTAGCGATGAAGGACTTCAGCTCGGATTTTACGAGTTGCACGTAGAGAGATAGACGTGGCCATCTTACAACGTGTCATTACGGCGTTCGCTACAGGCCATTCATTTACGCTTATTGCATCATCGTGTAGGCTAGCTGAAAACTGTTACCAATGTGTGAGTACAAAGGAAATTTCGTTTCCTCTTACGACTCACCAAAAACTCGCCAGAGGGTGGAAAGTGAAGCCTATTTACTAATGTTCAAGATACACTGTTACATTGTTAATCATTATTGACCCTTTACATTCCATCTGGCACTAATTTGAAAAGTGAACATTGTCAATTGGCATCTGTTTCTCGTAAAATGTAGGAAAAGCGTATTTATTTGAGGTACATCAAAATCCAATTACAATATCACGTAGTAGGTCTTCTGATACTGATAGATAAAGAATATGAACAGAAGACGCAAAACGATTCGTGCAGTATGCAAGTTAATACTTTACAGATATAGAAGCCACAAAAACGAAGAAATAATTTACTGAGAATGTCTGAAAGTAGCCCTGAAAAGTCAGCGGTGATAAGACTACAATAATGTACTATGAATACATAGAAAAAGTAGTAGAGATTAACTGTGAGGTCATAAAAACCAACTGACGACTGCCAGTACTTAGAACATGTGAAGTACGGCGGTGCGTGTCTCCCGCATCGCTCTCCTACGCTGTGTCAAGAAGCATGGGACTTCATTTCCAAATAAACCGAGACACTTATTTTATAAATTTCGCAATACAGTCGCAGCCTAAACGAATTCAATGTAATATGGACAAACTAAGGTGACACTAAACAAGGTTATCCAAACAAAGATTCCAAGGCGTATGAAAAGGAAAATTTATAACTACTGTGTACTACCAGTTTCCACTTATGTCAGGAGACAAGCCCTTTCAAAGTGAGAAACATTAAAAAACTGAAGATTTCTCAATGAATAGCTAGAATTACTTGCAGAGACAAGAAACCAGTCAAATGTATAAGGAAACACACGTAATGATGACTGCATTATAAATGAAATGCATTGTAGCCACCAGGTGCATGGATGGTAGATTGACCAGAGAAATTCTTCACTGGATGAATGATCAAAAGCCAGATTTCGAAGCTATTAGTTTAAATTTTATCTTATATACGTATTATTTCTATGTTCCTGAACACGTTCCGGAAGTCTGCTGAGTGCACAACTCTACGGCAAAATCCGCATGCACTGTGTACTTCCGACGATTGCATGTTCTTTAACGAATGTTTTAGTCCTTATTCCTATCACGTGGCATCGAATAGCTTCATGAACGCTGATCCTGCACATCTTGAAATACTTCCTCCGAAAATGGTGCGCGAGAACTGATTATCCATAATAGCGCATGCGTTTGTTCCTGGAAATGACAGCAGCAAGTGTTCAGAAGAACCCAGTACACGAACATAAAGCACTGACCATACAATATAAGAGTCTGCCTCGATAGGTGAGTGGTCAGCGCGGCGGAATACTGTACAAAGAGGCCCAGTTTCGATTCCTGCATGGGTAGGAGATTTCCTCCGCTCAAAGACTGGTTGTTTTGTTACCTTCATCATCATATCATCGCCATCGACACGCAAGACGCTGGAGTGGCCTCAACTAAAAAGACTTGCACCAGGCGACCGGTGTACCCGGCGGGAGGCCCTAGCCACACTTTTTTCACAATATGAGAATACAGGCAGCTACGACATACTTTTTTCGTCTTAAGATATCTAATCGTAATAACGATCGCAAATATCGGGTGAAGCTCCACAGAGCTTAAGTGATGAATCTGACACCCACGGCGCCAAGTTTCTACGGTTCTCTGTACGACGACGACGACGACGTCGACAATAATAATAATAATAGATCTGTCAGTGAACATCGTAATATTGTGCATGATGTTAACTTGCCTAAAATTGACATTCATTTTTTCTAATTTAGGTGAAACAGTCATCTTAACACTGACGTGAACAGAGAGTCTACAACGGGACATTAACCTCAAGGACTGGCATTTTTCGTTTGGCGTACCTGTCCTAAGTCCTGTAAGATTACAGAAAAAACAAAAAGTTGTTAGGTAATTATTATAGTTGTCTCAAGCGCAACTTTATTTTTGTTATGTTTGTACATAGACCACAGACCTCAAACGTAGTCGTAGAACATCCGAACTGGAGAATAAGCATGAAGAGCAATTATTCTTGAAATTTTCCCGCCGCAAAAAGTATTCCATAAAGTTTAGGGATTGCAGTCGGACAACCTCGACTTCTTACCACGATACTTCGGCTGACTACCATTATGCCATCTTCAGGTGAATATTTTGAACTGGAGATCGCTAGTTCACATCGCTAACTTTATACAAAAAATTGGCGAGCCGCTACGTTAACCACCTCTATCGAGTTACCGCCATCTTCGAATATTGCTTCATCTGTGGCGAGCACGCGCAAGCGTAGTAAGATACTACAAGTGTGCGCTCTGTCGGAATACGTACTCGCGGAGTTAAAATTCAGATGTCAAAATTAATAAAATTAAGGCTGCCTCCATCAAACACTACATGTGCCCGGTGCACCAACGTTCGAAGGACACCCATTACTTGTGACGGGTGGTGGCAGCTGGATGACTGCAGATAACAGGTCTGTATGTGTGGGCTTACGGTAACCGAGAAGTTCGGGAAAGGACGACCTGGGATTGCGGAAGGCTGGAATCTACAGAATACCTTGTCAGTGTGGCAAAGCATACATTAGTCAGGCAACGCGCACAGCGCGTGAAAAATGCGTTGAACATGATCGTACACGCGCCTTTCGCAGCCCAGTAAGTCAGCCATAGTTGAACACTCTATCTCCACATGAGATTCCAAGGATTACTCCGCCACGGCAATCTTGGCCTCTACACGATCCTTCTGGGATTTAATTATTAAGGAATCGATGGAAATTCGTTTAGCGCAAGATCTTATAAATCGTGATGGCGGCTTTCAACTGGATAACGGGTGGGAACCAGTGATGTCTTTAATTTCCTCAGAAAGAAAGCATTTTATGACCGATGACACGTCTAGCGACATTTACTTTAGTTACTTTTGGCATCTGAATTTTTACTCCACGAGTGCGCATTGCGACAGAGAGCGCGTGTGTAGTAGCTCATAATGCATGCGTCTTCGCGCCAATTTTTTGTATAAAGGCAGCAATGTGAGCTAGCAGTCTCGAGTGCAAGATACTCATCGGAAGGTGGCTGAATAGTTATCAACCGAAATACCGTGGCAAGAAGTCGACGTTATCCAAATGCAATCCCGAAACTTCAAGAAATAATTTTACTGTTAGTGCAAATGAGCATAAACGCACGATAAAAAAAAGGAAGTCCACAGCATCTGTCGGCACGTGTGGAAGAATATCAGCTGCAGAATGGAAGGTTATTCAAACCCCTTGACCATGGTTTCAACCTTCCATTTTGCAACTGACTGGCTGCTTATTATTTATTAACGAAGATTTCATCCTATGGTTGGTGCTCCAGCCGTGTACAAAATTTTAAAATATTTACTAGTGTCGAGTTTTCTTTGTAGTATCCAAGTTACTTTAAAATTACCAGGTTATTATTATTATTATTATTATTATTGGTGTTGTTGTTGATGTTGCTGCCGCGCGGGATTAGCCGAGCGGTCTCAGGCGCTGCAGTCACGGACTGTACGGCTGGTCCCGGCGGAGGTTCGAGTCCTCCTTCGGGCATGGGTGTGTGTGTTTGTCCTTAGGATAATTTAGGTTAAGTAGTGTGTAAGCTTAGGGACTGATGACCTTAGCAGTTAAGTCCCATTAGATTTCACACACATTTGAACATTTTTGTTGTTGTTGTTTACTTATTTTAACGCAATATTAGAGTGAGTGCAAAGAACTTTGAAAGGAAATGCGAATGATCTCAGGACTTCAAGTGCAATGTTTGTTTTGGATTGGTGTTGACCGTCTTCGGTCTTACAACCGGACACTAGTACCATTAAACGTTATATTAGATTTCCCATTTCTTTCATACGTGCCGGTGACATGTTTTCACCAGATATATAAGATATCTAGGAAAGTGTTAGCTATCGAGCTAAGATCTTTTTAACGCCAATGTTTACATTTCTCCTCCAGAACTCTATGTATGGTGAGTAGCATGTTGGGAAATGTACAAACTATCTCCTTTCCCTTTACGTTCACTGATATTGTGCGAAGTAGTAATCTCAATGTCCCTGCGATTCGTTTTCTAAGTTTAGCAATGAGATCCTAGTGTTATGTACGGCGCCCTCGATAAGGAGGGAGTAGGAGATTAGTTTTTAACGTCTCGTCGGCAACAAGGAAGGATGGGGAAGGAAGTCGATCGTGTCCTTACAAGGGAACCATTCCACCATTATCCTGAAGCGATTTAGGGAAACCACGAAAAACCTAAAACAGGAACCGTCGTCCTCCCGAATGCGAGTCCAGTGTGCTAACCATTGCGCCCCCTAGCTCGCTGCTCCTCGGTAACGCTCATGTTTTGATACCCATTCCGTCAAAGAAAACAGAGCCCAAGCCCAAGCACACGATCAATCTGAGTTTCTTTGAATCTAATTCTATCATCCTGGCGGTAATTCTTGCCAGATCGCAATTCGTGGGATTCAGCCTTCTCCCTTCTGTTCTAAAAGGTTCGCATCAGAATTTTATATAACATTCTTTTGAACGCTCGCCTCCGAGTACTTACTGGAGATTACTAAATACTGGTTTATAGCTGATTAATAATCGAACGAGACAAACACTTTTCGTCCACTAACACGTCTTAGGATAAAATTACATAGGGCTAGTTGCTACCCGTTTTCTGGTAGCTCTCCCAACGTTTAACAATTCTCTCGGAACATATTCGCTCTACTGATGGCGAAAGCCTCCGTGAACGAAGATTTCTAACATCTACGAACCGACACGATGAAGTACAAAATGATGCACACCACTTACAATAGCAAAAAAGTAGTAACACATGAGTCATACAGTTCACCATCACTTAAAAGAGAATACCGGGTTTAACGAGACACGGAATTTTCAGTTCAGCCTCATCGGATATTTCGTAGGAGTGTACTAAGGTCGTTAGAAGGCAATGCGAACTGTAACAGAACATTTCCCAAGACTTGGGCCTCAATGCAGTTAAGAAATACTACTTCCTTTCAGTTCCACAGACTATTGCCTCTGCGTTGACCGTCTCTACATCATTTGACCAACCAAACAACAGAATTATTTCTTGAACGGCAAGTTTAGTTTGTACACTCTAAAGGTACACTCTTAAGCCATTTTTCAACATAACTGATATTCAATCTAAGGCATTTATCATACTGTCACAGAAGTTTTTCAATTTCGCCCATGAAGAAATTTGCCACCTACGATTGGATTTTGGGTTCAAATGGATCAAATGACTCTGAGGACGATGGGACTTAACTGCTGTGGTCATCAGTCCCCTAGAACTTAGAACTACTTAAACCTAACTAACCTAAGGACATCACACACATCCATGCCCGAGGCGGATTTTGGGAAGCCACGTAGCACAAAATTTGTGGTAACCATGCTTCTTTGCCACAATTTCATGCACCATACCCCGTGAAATTTAGGGAAAATGTTGTGAAACTTCCGTAATCGTGTAATGACGAGTTTCACTAATTTTGTCGTTGTCTTTCATCACTAGTTCGTCAGTCACGAGGCTAGGCTTACCACTGCCGTCCTCGTCGTGAACACTGGTACGGCCATTTTTCAGATCAATGTTCCACTGCCTCATTCGGCTTTCACTCATTTTTCTTTCCCGTACACATCAAAAAGGTCGCTACAAATTTCAGTTCGTTTGCAGTTTTTTGCTGACAAAAACCTAATCACAGAACGCAAGTCACAAATGGCAGGATTTTCTATTGCAGCGCAAAATTTAACACATCCCAGAAAGCAAAGTTGCCAAGACACAGACATAAGCTTCATGAATCAGACAACAGCATTTCCGAATTTATACCTCCGCGCGCGCGCACACACACACACGCACACACATACACACACACACACACACACACACACACACACACACAAGACGTAGATGTGACGGAAGTACTTAAACTACCTCTAGTCGAGGTTCCTTGCCCATAAATACACAGAATGCTTATGCTGGTGATAAAAATGCTGATCGAATCAAAGTCCTATTGTCTTCGCTTTTAACTACGCTTTCTGTGTAAGCGAATTACTTTTACTGACTACAATGAACAGTAATTTAATATTCTAAGACAAAAAAGCAATTACTCGACATTCTCATCCAGAGTCCACCCACGCCGAAAGAAGGACCTTATCCCCTGCGTTTATTAGCTGAATCAGAGAGCACTAAGTCTTGAGGGATTCGAAGTCAATATCTTAAGTCAGAATGTTAATAGATTTCGATCTTTGGCGATAGTTTATTAAATTTTTCTCCTCATCATTTGTGACAATATTGTGTGAGCATGTCATTTTTTGGTCTTCCTTATTCTTGTCAGGCTTAGTATGCGTGATTTATGCTTGTAGGCAGGCACTTACACAATGTATGTTTTCTTTACGAAAGCATTCAAATGAAGATTTTTCGCTGTTGCGGTGATTAAAGCATCATACTGTTTCTAATGATAGATTGTGTAAATGGTCATGTATCTTTCCCGCAAAAGGCTGCAATGACTAAGTAAAGAAGATTGCAGCGGAAAGAAAATGCAAACCCTTCTAACACATGTACACAAGTCTGTAATTTTACAGGTCGATTATAGAAATTACTATTATAGCCAAAGCGACTGCCGAGTCTGTTTCCAATCAGATGAAAGGAGTGGAACGTCTTGTCACGTCGACAATGAGGTGATCAGTGACAGAGAACTAGCTCACAATAGGGGAGGAAAGAGAAAGAGAATCGGCCGTATTCTTTTCAAAGAAACATTCTTGTATATGCCTTAAGCGATTTAGGGAATCCACGAAACCTTAATCTGGATGGCCGGACGGTGATCTGAACCACCGTCCACCCGTAAGCGAGTCCTGCCTCTCTCCACTGCACGACCTCGGCTCGATGCTGGAAGGACGGTTTTCGCTTATTCGTGTAATCACCACATCCGCGGCGGCCACTTTGCACTGTCAAGGAATTCTACATACCTCTTTTCTAGAGTTTACAACGTCGCACGGCGCCCGGCGTTTCCACGTTTTCGCGAATTCGCCTTACTTTGTGGTCGGATGATCTTCCTGTCGCCGTAGTCATCTGTTAAAGCAAGAGAGCGATGTCTTGTACGCTACCTACGTACGTACGAACTGCGTAAACTTTCTTCGGTGTGTTATGGTGTTTTAAAAGATAGGCCACTAGACCATCATTTGCCTAAATGATCGTGGAAAACCGCCCAAAAACCACACTTGATTCTGGCCGCTGTACCAGAGCAATCTGCCGCATCGATCAGCCAGCCTGGCCGTGAAGGGATTGTATATAAAAGGCAGAGTTACGTCGTTTTCAGTGCGAACGCTTTTACCCACAAATTTTTCACTGTCATCTTAACAACTCTGTGACGGAAGTGATGTACGTTCTGTCAGACCAACTTTGCAGCTCTATCTGTTCTTCCTCGTATGGACATATTATTAAAGAAAAAAAGTGGACTCCAATTCCTAATAACTGAGGCACAACGACATCTGGTCAGTAAATCGAGATACTGTCTCAAGCATTTTGCAAGCAGTTGACATGCTCTTTCTCAAGTACAAAAACCATAGTTGTTCCACTATGCCCTAAATACTGACATTACAAGTCCTCGGAGTTAACAGTCATCAAAGTAACAAGTGCGTAACCAGCAAATTTAAAGGTCGCGACTTTCACATACAGCGTCCGTCTTAAAAGCTCTGAGACTGATTTTGTTCCTGGCATGTAAGCAAAATCAGCGCAGTAAGAACGATGCCATTTACATTTGTGTGCGATAGAATTGAAAACCTGATGGGGTTTGAGGACTCACATTTAGTATCTGCACTCGCATCGTATAGTAACGATTAACCCATTTCTCTCATTAGACATAGACCCACAGCTGGAAGTCCCTTATCAAGCGCGCAGAAAACACTACGTAACAATTCCATTACACATCACACACGAGACGTCGTTAAAATACACTGATAACCCCTATGAAGCAGTGGCGGCAGAAGCAGAGATCAGCCACTACTCACAGGCAGAATAAAGGAAGAAAGCTGAGTGTAAGAAATCAAAATTGAAAAAAAGTGGGAAAATCCAATATATCGTAGTTGTAATTCAAATGGCGCACTTAGGTTTGCTTGTGCCAAGTTTAAAATGACAGGAAATCCATATTTTGGAAACTCTGGGGCACATATATACGTATAGCTGTGTCGTGTTAAAAAACACCGCTCACCAATCAAGTACACTATTACCACTGAACAATCACGCAAAGGACATAGTAATACCAGGTAAAAAAAATAGCCGATGAAGCATACAATAAATTCAACGCAGACAGTGGAACCGGATCGAACACAGCCTCACACACAGAAGCACTCCAGATGTTACGTAGGAAAGAAGGAAAGAGGCACGTTGGGACGTTATCTGTAAACAATAATGGTGCTTTTTACTACAAAAACATTTAGGGTGGCAATACTACCAGCCACAGCAGCATTGGTAGGCGACGCAGCTGTCCCTGCCGGCCGCCCGGTCCTCGCACTACGACAAGCTGTTGTCGCGAGATAATGCGAACCCAACATGGGACAAATCTCGCTAGTTCTCATGTTAAAACAATTGCTACTTTTCGGTGTACCGTAAGCAGTGATTAAGGTTCTCTTTTCGCTTACTTCGCCAGGCATTTTATATAGTAATTCTACTTTCGGTAGCTCAGGATGACTTCTTCTAGGTATTTTACGAATGCTACTATTTCCACCAACAAACCGTGTGCAATACATTACATTAGACCCAACATCGCTCACAAAAACTATCCTTCATTTTCGACACATATTCGATTTGACGTTATTTTGTTACAAGCTACTGGATACATATGACTGCTATTAATGACCACTGCTTGATTAATTTTTTCCTCTCGAAATGGAACGAATAATACCACGGTATAGAACACTATAAAACATTCAGATGGGCAATCCTACCAAGTTATTTTAGCACATGTTAGCAATCGTTTAAATACGGATGCGACTATCTTACGGATCAGGAATTTACACTGAGGTGAGAAAAGTCATGGGGTACCACCTAACATCGTGCCGGACATCCTTTTTCCCGGCTTCCCGGCGTAATGCAGTAACTCGACGTGACATGGACTAAACAAGTCGTTCGAAGTTCCCTGCAGAAATATTGAGCAATACCTCCTCTACAGCTATCTGTAATTGCTAAAGTGTTGCTGGTTCAGGATTTTGTGCACGACATGATGTCTCCGTTACGTCCGATAAATTTTAGATGGGACTCATGTGGGGCGATCTGTGTGACCATATCATTCGCTCAAATTGTCCAGAATGTTCTTCAAACCAAACTCGAACAGCTGTGCGCCAGTACCGGTGACATGACATCGTTGTTTGAGAACATGAAGTCCATGAGTAGTTGCAAATGGTCTCGCAGTAGTTGAACACAACCATTTACAATCAATGAACCGTTCAGTTGGATCAGTGGACCCTGTCCATTCCATGTAAACATAGCCCACACCATTACGGAGCCACCACCAGATTGTACAGTGCCTTGTTAACAACGTGGGTCGATGGCTTCGTGGGGTCTGCGCCACAGTCGAATCCTATCTTCAACTCTTACCAATTGAAAACAGGACTCATCTGACCAGCCCACGGTTTTCCAGTCGATTTGGTCACGAGCCCAGGAGAGGCGCTGCAGGCGATGTCGTGCTGCCGAGCGAAGGCAATCGCGAGGGTCGTCTGCTGCCATAGCCCATTAACGCCAAACTAACGGATACGTTCGTCGTACGGCCCACAGTGTTGCTTGTCTGTTAGCACTGACAGCTCTACGCGAATGCCGCTGGTCTCCATCATTAAGTGAAGGCCGTCGGCCACTGCGTTGTCCGTGGTGAGAGGTAATGCCTCCAATTTGGTATTCGTGGCGCACTCTTGACACTGTGGATCTCGGAATATTCAATTTCCTAACGATTTTCGAAATGGGTTGTCTCATGCGTCTAGCTCCAACTACGATTCCGCGTTCAAAGTCGGTTAATTCCAGTCGTGCGGTCATCATCACGTCGGAAATCCTATCAAATGAATGAACTGAGTACATATGACAGCTCAGCCAATACACTGCCCTTTCATACCTTATCTAAGCGATACTACCGTCATCCGTATACGCACATACCATTATCCCACGACTTTTTTCTCACCTCAGGTTTAATCACACATGTGCGTACTATGAGAAGCAAGTTACATCTGTTTTGAAAGACGTGGTTCTCGCCAAACTTTAACGTATATATCCTGACACCTGAGCAGTACACGAACCTGCTCGTTTAGGGAAATAAAGTCGCACACACACCTTTCTGTGTAGGATACTGTAACCATTTAACCTCTAGCAATGCTCCATTCTCGTGGAACGCAATTTGTAACTACTGCTTGCGTGTCCGCAGTAGCCCGCTCTTTTTCATCTAACCGTTCACATTCCTCCTTCGCCATACACTTCAGTGTGCGTGGGTGAATTTGCTTCCCTATTAGCTGCCCGAAGTGCTCTGTGAGACCAATATTGTGAATGCACCATCGGATCAACAGTATCAGGACATCTACAAGCGGATTTAATGCGGGTGTGTGTTGCCCGGTCGAAAAGCAGAACATACCCAGCTCCATTGGCGTGGAACGAATTATTCTTGGTAAACCTACGTTTTAACTCTAATTTTTCGAAACATATGTGGAAGGAAGTGATACGTTACCCATAACGTACACTCTAGAATGTTAGACAACATTAATCGCTGGATTCAAATGATTTTCAAGATGACAATAGTTGCGAAATGATTTTTATGAATGTTTCCAGCTCCGTTTTGACTTTCGACACAGGAGTTAATTGTTAGAATTCTTATTCCACTTGTACGACCTGTAGCACTTTGGCTGTTATTGGAAAAACTCCAGAGATCTCCTACTGAACCGGAAGATAAATCGCTGCATACCATCTCCACTTATCCACCCATCGGTGTTCCACAAAACAGCTTCCAAGTTCTTGGGATAAGAGAAGTTAAAATATATGAAAATCAAACCATCATATTAAATTAAATACTGCGGTTTCTAAAGAAATAACAGTCGCTTTTAAGAATTTTACTGTGGTTAATGTTAACAGCGATAGTGTGATTGTACAGTACTGGATTTGTAGGCCTATTTATGTACGATAGTTACCTTTATTCATGTCCCTGCACCAATCACACATCCACTACAGAACTTATAGCAATTCGCTACTGTCTTCTAATAGATAACTGCACCATCTGTGAACATCCTACATGCACATCTAAACAAATACCCCTCAAGCTAATGTGGAGTGCATGGGCAAGGGCAACCGGGGGCCGCGGCCCGCCCTAGCTGTCAGAGAAGGGGAAAAAATAGAAAATTCAGGTGGTTTTTCTTTCAAGAAAACGATGTAAAAGTCGGTATCACAGCTTTTAACTTTAAAAGTCGGTGTTAAACAGGTTTTATGGCTACTTAAGAGTCGCCATTCGTTTTCCAAAATACTAATAATGTACCATTCCCCTAGACTACCCCCCCCCCCCCCCACCACACACACACACACACACACACACACACACACACACACACACACACACACACACCTCCAACAAACTAAGGTATGGGCGGCCTTGGCCGAGGGTATGTCATACCAGCATTATCAATTTACCATTCCATTCAACTCTCACGCACTTAACCAGGAAAACACGAGAGAATGTCTTATGTACCTCCTTACATGCCCTAATCTCCCTTACGTTTCGGGAGAAATATGTCGTCTTTTCCGTAACGACTCCCCGATCTTTCTCTGCTACATATTCGAACGGACTATACCTACCTACCTAATACGATCATAGTAGCCACACCATCCAGCTGCTTCGCAGATCAGCCACAACCAATAAAGAAACGCGATTTTATGAACTATACTGCTTTGGAAACCACGTGTTTCGTGGACGCATCACATTTCTCTCACCCCGGCATCTACTTCTGCCTTATGTACCCATTCTACTTTAGGTCTGTTATTTCTACGATTTTACCGCATCTACAGTTTCCAGGGATATTGTAGTAGAACATCACCAGATTACTTCTCCTACGTATGCACCATGTTACATCCATTGTTAACGCCAAATCTGTCTTTGTCCCAATCCTCAGATCTCTGCCATTCGCTGCAGTCTACCAGCACTGTTATATTTTTCTTACAGACAACTGCCTCATCTGTGACCAAGCATGGCGTATTACGATAAAAATGGATGCTGTAGAATGTGCTTTCCTTAAAAGAATCCAAGTAAACTATGCCCATTCTATTATTTATGTAGCACTGCCACATCACAACCTTCTCGCTCGCGTATGAAAGCAGTTCATAGCCTACTTTCAACTCCATTTCTATCCTTTGACACACCTGTTCGCCCGAAAGGTCCCATATCCAGGAAAATCAAAATAGAACCCCTCCCCATCTACTGGTGCGGAAGGTAAAAACTTTCACTCTTGACACGCGGACCAGTCACATAAATGTGACCACCGCCTATGTTTGACGCCAATGTCCACTTGCAGACGGCAGGTGGCAGCACTAGCAGCGGAGGTTATATAAAACGTGTCCGGAGGACGCTGAAAACAGTGCAGCAATTTTCGTAATGCTGAAACGGAGTGATTTATCTGACGTCCCAAAAGGCATGATCATCCGCTTTATGGTCAAGGATGGGAGCATTTCTGAAGCAGTTATGTTTGCAAACTGTTCGCGTGCCGCAGTGGTTAAAGTACACCGTGCACGGCAAAATGGCGCTACCCAAAACGGCGCCGAGGCAGTTGTGGTGCACCTTGGCCCACAGATGACAGGGGTGAACGACGGCTGCGGAGATGTGTAGTAGCGAGTAGACGAGCAACTGACTGCCTAGATGAACCACGGGACTACCAATAGTGACTCCTCAACGACGGTTCAGCGAAGGTTGCTGCTCTTCAGCGAAGGTTAGTGCCCATGGGCCTCCGCAGTAGGGGCCTGGTTCATGCACCCATGCTGGCTGTTCATCGACGGCGAAGGGTGGCATTTGCACGTCATTCCGCAACTAGACGTCCGCTGATTGGCGGCATATGGCCTTTTCAGATGAATCAAGTTCTGTGCTCCATCGGCGTGAGTAGTCAGGAAGCACATCCTGCAAAAGTTGTCAGGAGAGTGCAGGGTGGAGGAGGGAGCGTTATGGGTTTGGGAATCTTTTCGTGACATTATTCTAGGTGATCTCGCCCTTCTGGAAGGCACAATGGATCAACACAAGTGTGTATGTATTGTTGGGGGCCATGTCCACCTCTACATGGAATTGGTCTTTCCTCAGCATGAAGGCATCTACCAGCAGGACAACGCGACGTGTCACTGCTCACACGGTACGCGAGAATACCGTACTCCATTGTCCACCAATCTCCTTAGATTTAAATCCAAAAGTGAATCTGTAGGACCACTTCGATCGGGCTGGATACTCATCTGAGAAACCTAGCGTAGCCGGTCACGGCACTTGAGTCGGCATGGCTCCACATCCCTGCTGGTACATTCCAGAATCTCACTAACACTCTTCCTCAGCGTCTTGCAGCGGTCCGCGCAACAAAAGGTGTTCATTCATGTTTTTGAAAGGTGATTACATTAATATGATGGGACAATTCATTGCCCTTCTTTCCAAAACAAAGTACTTACTACATGTACACGCAATCTTACGCGCATCAACACTTGAAATATTTATATTAATATCTTCTAGGTTGCTTAACAAACTGCCTGTACGTTAACTGCAATATATAGGCTGAAAAATAGTTAAAGAATTTGTAAGTAGGTAGAGAACAATTCTGCAGTGGCTCACTACAAGTAATTCAGCAGTGTAGTCAGCTGAGTGCAGCTGCTAATGTCTAGTATCCCCTTCAATGGGCTTAAATTACTTCAATAAGTAAATTAAAATCGTAAAGCTAATTAATCGTATCAAAAAAAAAATGGCTCTGAGCACTATGGGACTCAACGGCTGTGGTCATAAGTCCCCTAGAACTTAGAACTACTTAAACCTAACTAACCTAAGGACAGCACACAACACCCAGCCATCACGAGGCAGAGAAAATCCCTGACCCCGCCGGGAATCGAACCCGGGAACCCGGGCGTGGGAAGCGAGAACGCTACCGCACGACCACGAGATGCGGGCAATTAATCGTATCACTTCTACAGCAAGAAACCAATACTAATATATGTGACCCTACGTATCAATATTACTCACTATCTCCCAGCGACGTAACATCCGAATTTATCACTAATATTTGTCATTCTAACCGACGTACGACGAATAAATTAAATTATTTTACTACTTATTCCCTTTTAACGTAAATTTTTATCTTTACCACTTGTCTTTTGTTATACGATTTATTCTGTTAAAAGCAAAGATTATACCTATCCATAACGTCAAAAATGTCGTATTTGTTGGTCTTCGACTTCCGCTATTAGGAAATGTATAATATTTTATGTATATTTCCTTTTCAGTTCTCTTTTTTTTTCTTTCGTTTTCAAGCTGAACAACCTCTGAAACTTTGTTGGTGGATTTCATTTTCACCCTGTAGATACAGTGGTGTGACTAACAACTTTCGTCAGTGTTATGAAACTCTAACTTACCTATGTAACAGAAAAGAAATAGAGAGCATATTGGAAAACAGCAGCTCGGATGGAAAACTCTGCACGTTATCACAACGAAGGAATAATATATGCCATTATTGCCACAACTCAGTTATTTACTCGCTGCACGGCCAACTATATGCTGACAAAGCAGTTGGCACTTTTGTTTCTGTCCTTTTTATATTTGCTTCGAAAGCAGTGAGTATCCTGTTCACACAGCACGCATGAAAGCTGTTGAACTTATGCGTCAGACGCTTAGTGTTTACATTCCACATTATGTGTGCGTTGTCAAAAATCCAATGTCAACCGTTAGTCTATTTCCGCAATATTTACATCTTTCTCTGTGAACGTTTTCTATTTTAACCTTTACCGACTGTTAAATTCTAACATTGTTTTCATAACACCGTGTAGTTCATGCTCTAGATGACTAGGACCAGCAGAATTATCTTCCTCAATTTCTGGATGAAGGACTTTTAAAGTAGCTGAAGTACGTGGGCGCTTGTAGTCATCCATAGTATTACCAGTAGCTACTACACTCAAAGAAAACGATGAAATGTTCTTAACCAACCTCTACATAAACTGAGGTTGAAATTCTGGATAACCCATTTCACACAGAAATCTCCTTCATTGGAAAGCGAGGTGAAGAAAAAGGTGTGCAGTGGAAGAGCATACCAAGTATGAAAATCTATTTTTGTAATACAGATTGTTTTATTTTTGCAGCCACGTTCCCTAAACTGCATGGTATCAGGATCAAATCACGATACTTTCGACTCGGGGGTCATTTGCATAAGGACGTAAAGCACCTAACTAGTCGAAGAAAAGGAAGGAAGGAATATCGGGATTAACGTCCCGTCGACATCGAGGTCACCAGAGACGGAGCACAAGCTCGGATTGTATCAAGGATGGGGAAGGAAATCGGCGGTGCCCTTCCAAAGGAATCATGCCGGCATTTGCCTGGAGCGATTTAGGGAAATTATGGACAACCTAAATGAGGATGGCCGGACGCGGGTTTGAACCGTTGTCCGCCCGAATGAGAGCCCAGTGTGCTAACCATTGCGCCACCTAGCTCGGGCTGACTAGTCGACTATGCAATGAAGTTTTTAATTGGTCAAGAATTTGCATGGTTGACACCTGATGACTGTATTTTGTACACCTACCTAGAACATCTTTCGTCTGAATAAGCTTTTTTCCCATCTGCTGATTACAGTTACAAGCATTGTAAAACGACGACTTATGTATACCTAAGTTCGCAGCATACTTTATCATACTGCACATAGGAGGTTCACTATGTTCCAGATGGTTTAAACTTGGTAACTACCGATCCACAAGCTTTCTTAAGAAATTACCAGTCTTTCTGCATACCTCATTAATAGGAACATTAACAGCAACCTGTTGAATTTGATGAACATTTCCAACGTTGGTGAATTTGGTAATGGAGTGAAATGTGGGGGGTGAGGAGGCGCGGTAAAAATTGTAGATGGAGATCACGACTCGATTACTGTAAGCAGTTTTACACGGTTGAAGGTTGCACTAGTTACGCGAAGATGGAGAGGCTTGGAGTGGATAGACTGGACGTGGAGATCTGCCTCATACTAGTGTTCGGACTGATGCTCACATTAAAAAAATTGGCGAAGAACGCAAAAAAGTTTGGCGAAGAACACAAAAAGGTTTGGCGAAGAACACAGAAAAGTGTAAGATCAAAAACTGCTAATATTTGGAAACGGCACTTGTTTAAAATAACGAATTTTCATAGTTCAGTTGATTCTGTGCATGCAGCTATATGCCGAACAGGCAGCACGCTTCATTTCGGAAACAAACTACGTAGTGCTCGGCATTTACCTTCATTACAAACACGAACAAGAACTCTCTTGCGTTAACAGCTCACACGAGGCTGATGATATTGATCAGAAAGGTTGAAACAGCAGCAAAGAATCCAAGTATGCTCTGTGCGATAACAGCCCTAATAAACTGGCCATGCTTCTTGTATGAAAGACCGTATGTCAGTGTGTACTGATGGGAACGCGTCATTGTTATATTGTACGTGACATATAATAATTACACAGCATTTCCATGTGCTGATTGAGTTACTATCTGTGATGTCATTAATTAATTATTAAACATCAATACCCAGTTCTTGCACTACGAACTAATAACATAGTCTTGCCTCAGGGATCAATATTATACGTTACGTACAGAATCAAAGCCAGCCTGTGTGACCGAGCTGTTCTAGGCGCTACAGTCTGGAACCGCTAGACCGTTACGGTCGCAGATTCGAATCCTGCCTCGGGCATGGACGTGTGTGGCGTCCTTAGGTTAGTTAGGTTTAATTAGTTCTAAGTTCTAGGGGACTGATGACCTCAGCAGTTAAGTCCCATAGTGCTCAGAGCCATTTGAACCATTTGGTGTGTGTGAATAACAAACACAGTTAAACCTCCCTTGGCCCATTCCCAACCCAGACCAACCTTGTGGTGGAGGGCATGGCTCTGTAACGGAATGGCATCTGTAACATTAAAATGTGCTTCATGTAAACACAAGCACATGGAAAATTCCTGCGCTAGGAGCTTCAGTTCCTTCAAAAGCGTCGTGAAACGATTGATGTTCCTCTGTAGTATGAAAGCCATTTACCGATAAAAGTTTTCTTTCACTGAACTCTCTCTGCTGGGGAGGGGATCCCATGACAGATGGAGGCTAAGTCTGGGGGCAATATGGTTTTCCTAGGCAGACTTCATACTCCACGGTTTCCGAAGACGAATCATTGGAACCATCAGATAAAATTTTAGTATTATGACGGCTGAAGACCTTTTTTCTTCTGTGGTCGATACTTCCCTTTAGGTTTGATCGTCAGGGGAGACTGCAGAGAAACGACTGTGACAGTGGCAATGCTAGCCTCTTTACTGGAGCCAGTCTTTTGAGGTTCCGGAAAGTCCCAAATGTCGGCAACCACTGTTCTGGTGTGAGCCATGAACTCTGGAATCACAGCACCTATACAACTGCACTGAGTCATTTAGAACTGCACTGACAAACGGAGGTAGCAGTGCTGGCACTAGCTGCCTCCGTTTATGTATCTTCTGAAGTATGCTTTTTAAGAGCTAAAGCGAAAGAAGCGGAAGCCGGAGCCTGGCCTCTCCATACGAGGAACGCCTCGCTGTTTTTAGCTCCTTACCTTCCTTTCTTCAAGATGACGCTACAGTTTCTACTCTAGTCAGAGTGATCCCCACAGCAATTAACACACTTCAGACCAATGGAACAAATGAAGCCGTCGTGGGTGGCTCTACCACAGTTATCACAAGTGGCTTCTCCATTACGTGTTAGGAGTGATGGGTCCAAAACGGTGGCATTTACAGCAGCGCACGGGTTTGGGACATCAGGCTCCAGGTTGAAGCGAAGGGAACCTCTCCTGATGAGCTTTGGAAGTGCTGTTCTATTGATACTCTGATTTGATAAGTTTGTCACCTATCCCTTTCATTATATTATGCACGCCATGACACCTTCCTGAGCCTGCTCATTTTTCAGTTCCTCTTTGGGAATATCTACAATATCTTTGCCTGGGACGACACCTTTGCAGTTCAAGATGTTGCGTAGCTCCGTTTAGTTTTCGTATTTCCCGAGGCATTTAGCTTTCTGAAGATTCTTTGCGTGGTGAGAACTGGAAGTTTCAACCAAAAGTGCCCCTTTTCGAAATAGTTTTACAGATTTTGAAGTGCCAGCAATGTCTTCTAAATCCTCTTAAATGTTGAAAGGTGTAACTTTCTCAAAGCTGCCTTATTTCCTTTTAACTATTAAAAATACTTTTTGTCTATGAGCCTGTGTTCCATTACTAGAAACTGAAGTACTGGAAATAATTTCTGTATCAGGAGGGCTGACGATAAGAGCTGGTACCTACCAAGGTATACCCATTCCGGGGCGATGTGATACGGAAAGGTTCGAGGGTTCCATCTCGGTCCCAAGAGCGCCTAGATGGTAACTGTGACCGAACTCGGGACATGAGCGTCTGCAACCAGCGCCGTTATTTCGGGGCTAGTGAACAATGTGTGTCACAGATGTATTCTCCGACGTGTGCCGTCATATGCTACATAGCTGGTGTCTGTAATGGTTTTACTTGTATGTTTCACTTGCAATTTCATTAACAATGTCTCGCTCACTTGTAGGTAGTAGCTAAGATAAAGAGTTCTAAAGGAGATCTAAACAGGTCTAGAGGAGGTGGCGAGTATAACGTAGATCCAGATACTACCGTCTGCGATCTGCTTTGTACTTTTAGGGTTCTGTGCCTCAGTCTGGAAAACGAAACCCTCAAAGGAGCACTTTGTTGCCCGTCTGTCTGTCTGTTCAAAACCCTTTCTCTAAAGAATGGGCACACGTATCAAGTTGAACTTTATGTCATTCTTTATGGTGTACGATGCCCAGACGATGTAAAAACGTGAAGCTTCAAATTCTACTTAATCAAAAATACGGCGATTTATGTCGCATATTTTGATACTCCCAAAATCACTCATCAAAGCCTATAGGCTACTTCCCGTTGACCTAGAATCTTAAAATTTGGCAACAAGCAAGGTTTGAGACTATAACGAAAAAGGGAAAAAAATCCAGTAACTGTTAATCTGAAACCACATCATACGAAAATAAGTGTTTGTCCGTCCGCCCGTCTGTTACGACAGCTTTTTCTCAGGAACAGGCAGACGTAACAAGTTGAAATTTATGTCTTGTACTTAGGTCTATGGTCCCTTGGTGGCGTAATAACCAATAGCTTCTAAATTAGTGCAGTCAAAAGATAGGACCATTTACACTGATCACCCAGAACATTATGACCACCCCCACCTAATACCCAGTATGTTGCGGGATTACTATAAATAACTACGCACCCTCCGACTCAACGGTGAAATATTAAAAGTTTTGGCTGGTTTCGTTGTCTAGGGACTGGGATACGTAGTTGCCGCATTACAAGCCAAATACTGCTGAGTCTATAGTATATAATATGAATAGACACATGAATCGAATGGTCGAAGTTTCCTGTCACTCGGCAATTGCGAATTTTGAACGTAATATAGACATTTATAAATGAAAGATTGCAATTAAACAATAGATTTCAAATGCACGTAATTAGTTATGAACAACAACATAGTTCGCGAGATATTCGCTTCTAAACGCACAATACGTCTTCACTGCAGAAGCCCCGGAAATCACACAAGAACACAGGTCGGCACCCCCAAGTATTTTTCTCCTCCGCAACCACGCGCGAACTGCTCCACTGTCCGAGTCTTTCCGCCGACTGCGTCCGTCACGCTGTACTGTCCGCGTCCAGCACTCACCCCCGTGTCCTGTGCCGTACCGTCCAGACCTGCCCGTCGTCCTCTCCGGAGACGATGCTCCCATCCAGTCTCCCCATTCACGAGCGCTGTGATTGGCTAGAGCGATCGCGTCATGTCTTTACACCAAAGCACCCACACACATGTTTAACCACATACGAAAAACTGGATTTACATTTAAATATTTGGCTGGACCATAAACTCGCTCTAATACATATTATTAAATACATAAACAATTAAATAAAGACATATCAAAAGAAAAGAAGCAAAAGGTAGGCCAGGAGCCTAAAGTCACTGTGCTTTCTAAAACACAGTAAATATTTAACCAATTTCTTCATGAATGGTATATATCGGATATATACAAAGACATAGATGATTAAAGATATTTATAAGCATCCTGCTACCGTTTTTTCGTGTAACTGTGGAGTGTTTATGGCCTGGCGCGATCGATAGTAATCGGCCACTTTGACCTACAATAACTCACGTACTACTTAAGTTACAACCACGTAATTTATACTAATTTAGGTTTACATTAATAGCTTTCTATAGACACGTGGATCGACGAAATCGGATGAAGCGTTTGGATTTTGAAAATTCGTTGCTGGGTGTTACTTACATAATTTACCGTCATTGAAAATCTGATTACACCATCAGAATCGTCGTGCAAATAATAGTAATATACATATTTCTTTTTGAAGTATCATGATTCATCTGGCTACTATTAATTTCTGTACGAACTGCGAAATGTCTGCCATCAAGGTTTCACAAGCTCCGCCATCTTTGGCACTCCCGGCGCGTCTCTTTCATTGACACAAAGCACCGTCGTCGTCACAGCGGAATTCCCAGCCACGCGGCTGGACCATGCACTGGGGCTACCCCTCTCGTCCGGCTAACGTTCGGGACCACGTGTTTGCTGCCGGGCCCCGACTGGCCGAGCGGCCGCCCCAACATGGAATATTTTCAGGGCGCCACAATTCGCCCGTTACCTCACAATGCACATATTTGGCACGGATAACAGAGGCGACGTATCGTGGCATGGAAGCTATCAGGTCTTGGTAAGTTGCTGTAGACAGATGGCACCACATCTGCACACACAAGTCACCTAATTTCAGTAAAGCCGTAAATCCCATAGAGGGAGGGGGAGGGTGCGATGAGCTCTGACGCCAAGTTCAGTCACATCCAAGATGTGTTACATCAGGTTCAGATCTGGCGAGTCGGAGGACCAGCACACCGACTAGAAATCGCCACTGTGTTCCTGGAACCACTCAATCACAGCACTAGTCTTGTGGCCTTGTGACACGACGCATTATCGTTTTGAAAAATGCCACTGCCGTCAGGAAACATGATCGTCATGAAGGGATGTATGTGGTCTGCAATCACTGTACGATACTCCTTGGCCGTCATGAGGCCTTTCACGAGTTCCACTCGACCCATGGGTGCCCAATTGAATGTTCCCCAGAATATAATGGAGCCGCCGCCAGCTTGTCTCCGTCCCGCAGTATACATGTCAAGGAGCTGTTCCCCAGGAAGACGACGGATTGGCGCCCTCTCATCGGCATGATGAAGGAGGTATTGGGATCCATCGGACCCTTCAGCGCTTTGCCATAGCGCCAACATCCAGTGCCGATGGTCAAGTGCCCATTTTCAGTAGTAGTTGCCGTGCTGTCAACATTGGCACATGCATGGCTCGACGGCAGCGAAGGCCCATCGCTAGGAGTCTTCGATAACCTGCGTGTTCACACACACTTGTACTCTCCTCAGAATTAAAGTCTGACGTTAGTTCCGCCACAGTTCGCCGCCTGTCATATTTCACCATTCTGCCTAGCGTAGAACGTCCGACGCCTGTAATAAGGGAAGGTGGCCCAACCCCAGGACGTCTGGACGTGGTTTCATCTTGGTTTCGCCATGTGGTGAGGACACTCACCACATGACTCTTTGAACATCCAACAAGTCGCTCACTTTTCAAAATGCTCGTGTCGATCCACCGGGGCATCACAGCGTGCCCTCGGTCAAACTCAGATCGATCGCTCGCTTCCCCATTCTACAACGGACAGCACGCTTATCGATAGTAGATGCACCATGCGTGTGGCTGACGAGCAGTCATTCCTCGCCAGGCGACGCTGCTATCACCTGGGCGGGTTTATGTCGATACTAGGTCGGTGGTCATAATGTACTGGCTGATCAATGTATGTTACATATTTTGACTCTCGCAAACTCACTCACCGAAACCTACAGGCTACTTCCGGTTAGTCTAGAATCATGAAATTTGGCAAGACGAAAGATTTGACAGTACAAGTCAAGGAAGAGAATCAGAAAATTCTAAGTTGCTGTTATACCACACGAAAAAAATCTTTTGTCATTTTGTATCCCATTTCAAACTTGAAATTAAATCATTCTCCAAAAGTATGGAATCCCTGTGACCGATGTCTTACGAATGTCGCTAACAGGTAAAAATCGCCGTGGTTCTCGATTCCCGAAATGGATGAACTGTATACAAACATAATTTGATAGGAACCCTCAGCAGTGAGCGTGTCCTACTCGCACCTGGCTTTTTAATTTGTTTGTTTATATTTTAGCTAGCGGTTATGGTGACAGGCAGACAGTAGCGTCACCTGGTTGTGAGTTGGCAAAGTCAAGGAATGCATGACGGTAAGAATTTTTTTGATGAAGACAGTAGTGACAGACTGATACATGGTGTAGATCGAAGGTTAGGTTAGGCTGGAAAGTGAAGGTTATGAATTAGCGAAGCTTATGAATGTGTCATGAAATATTTTTTTACATGTACGCATGGTCCACTTTTAAAATTACGCCCATGGCGATTGAACTGAAAGCAATTTTCCATGGTAAAATATTTTCAAGTGTTTACTATGTTTCCAGGCGTTAAGGACAGGAACATCCTCATCCAAAACCTCTATTCCCATTAGGGTCCCGTTGTCTGCTGTTTTGGTTTTTCTAATGTTTTCGAGTTTGCAGTGACGTTACTCTTTGTAGTTCCTTGAGGCTCGCATCCCCGTCATGTTTATGAAGCCATCGGTCTTTCGGTGCGGTATCGCGTTGTTTGCTTATCCCATATTTTGAAAGTACTAAATAACGTGAGCGAGGTAACGGTTTTCTTTTTATTCGTGTCAGAAGCATGAACGCAAAGAAACAAGAAGAATTACAGAATATACAAGGCAAGTAACAAATTATATACGAAAGGTTATAAGTGCATGGACGATTACACTATGAATGAACAAAAGCGGGGAACATCAAGAGTGCCGCGCGGGATCAGCCGAGCGGTCTGGGGCGCTGCAGCCGTGGACTGTGCAGCTCGTCCCGGCGCAGGTTCGAGTCCTCCCTCGTGCATGTGTGTGTGTGTGTGTGTGTGTGTGTGTGTGTGTGTGTGTGTGTGTGTGTGTGTCCTTAGGATAATTTAGGTTAAGTAGTGTGTAAACTTAGGGACAGATGACCTTAGCAGTTAAGTCCCATAAGATTTCACACACTTTTGAACATCAAGAGTATTCGGACCTGGCTGAAGTAGATATTCCTCGACGCATGACGCGGGACAAAGTCGGCAGCAGAACATATGGTCCATGGTTTACGCTTCTCCTCAGATGCAGTTGGTAGTGACGACTAGAAATCACATTTTTGGATATTACGTCCGGATGCTCTGACTCTCAGAGGGTAGGAGACGGAAAGCTCGTCACGCAGTCCACTTCTCTCAGTGACCAGGAAGAAGATTTTCAGATGGCTGAAGCCAATGAGGTTGGTTTACGGTTTGTGCTTTCCATGTTTCTGTTCTTGCATTGGATGGGGTCGTTAACAGGATGTTGCTACTTTTCATGAAGCACTTCCTGGACCTCAATCTCTGAACGGTCAGTACACAAAATGAATGGCTAGGCTTGTTGCCCACGTTTTTCATTACACATTGGCAGCAACCTCACGTCCGATGTATGAAGGAATAATAGCTGCCAGAGTTACGCCTTGGCAAGTGGTGTACGCCACAGACAACGAGTAGTATGCCTGCATGTTTCGTTTAATGTCTTGTCGACTTCTTTGGTGTAAGACGATCTGCACCACACATGGCAAACGTATTGCGCCATGGAGTAACAGACTGGTATCCGTTCTTCAAGTTTGCCGCTGATGCTATATATACTTCGACTATCTTCTTAGGGTGTTATTTCTGGTATCCATTTTCAGCACTGAATTATGGCAATGCTGCTTGTACGTCATCGTGCGGTCAAGTGTGATACATATATATTTTGGATACGGTGTAGCATCCCGTAAGTAGCACACATTTCTAGCAGGCACACCCACACACGCACGCGCAGAAAGGTCCCAATGACTGTTCCGGTCAGTTTTGCAACTAAATGGATATGAAGTATTTAATTAATTTAAAATCCCAGCACAGACTCGGACTGCAAGAGAGATGACGAATCAGATGACTGCAATCAGTGACTGACTGCATGCATATTAATGAGCTGTTAAATCTGGCATCCAAATGTCGCCCATAAAAGTAATTCTCCTAGTGATTACGAAGTGATCAACATTTTGACACACTTAAGGACCTCCAGATGAGAAGGTCGCATAATTTTCAGTTTTCTAGGAGTCAATTTAAAAAAAAAAGTTCGAAGATGGTGGGTCTGTTGAAATGTAAAACTTGAGCCGTTAAGTTCAAACACTATCTGCAACACCCAGACACGTCTTGTCATGAAGGCACTGGTTTTGACGCCTCCTCAGAACGAACAATGTCGAAACACCAGCGGTCTCCCCAGCCTTTCTGTCTGATTCGCAGCAGGAGGGACAGTGCCGCCTCCCTAGTCAGGTTGGCAGTAAAGAACTACTTCTCTCCGTAGTAGCCACATCAATGTGCCGCCACCGAGGTAATAAAACAGTGAGACACGCGCTCCAGAGGCCCACTCTGAAGCAGCATCTAGACGCGGCCTGTTGAGGTAGTCGTGGAAGTCAGCCGCCATCGTAGTTGCAACATGGTCTGGACTTCATTACTTTCAAGCCAAACGTATATAGTGTAAGCGATAAGAATTTGGTAGCGTTTTAGGAAGTCGTAGGCTGTGGTCGCGATCGCGGCGACGACACGCGCTAGCTTCAGATGCTGCAAACAGTCCACCGACTGCTCTTCCGTGCATTTATGGCTCCAGAACTGTTAATGTATTTCTCTTTGATTGGTTGGTTTTCTGTTACTACTTGGAGCATTTTCCCTGAAGGTTGGACGAACTCTCGCTATTATTTCTTTGTGTAATTTATGTATCCTTTTCCGTGGATAGCTTGCTTGTGGGGTTAGTATTCCAGAGTTCGGGATTCATGGCTTTTCCCTTCATTGTGAAGGCTGTCTCGGTTATTCCTTGTTCTTTAGAGCAATATACGGATATTGAATCAATTACAGCATGTCTTTTCTTCTGTACCCATTCACCTTCTCCCTAAAAAATTTAAACAAGCTTCAACTGAAATACCTGTTTTAGCTTGTAAGATCCGACGCTGAACGGTCAAGGAGGTAAATAGTTCTGCAGATAATCCCTAATTTGTGTGTAGAACTGCATGAAGGGAGTGACGGAGTCGCAGTAAGTTTTTGACCCATCGTACAGCACCTTTTTATTTAATTAATTCGTCACGTAGAGAGATGTATCGACGAGACAATTCCCTCCAAGGCTTCTCAGGGCTGCATCATCTTAATTATTATTTAAACAGGCGGTACAATTAATTTGTATTCTCTGCCATGAAATACAGAGTTCACGATGTGATTCTTTAAATTCAAAGTGGGAAAAGCACACAGAAGAGTTTTAAGTGGGTTTGGGCAAATTAATTATTGTAATAAATACCCGCTTTCTTCAAAGCGCCGGTCAGGTAAAATATCACTTATACAAAGGATTTAACCTGAGTTAGCAAAGCATTAAAAAATTCCTGGTGTGCTCTGGAAGTGACTGGTCACTGGTACAGGTGTTAAAAAAGAGCAGGAGCCAATACGCTTCCTTGTGGTAACGTATTTTTCAGACATCGCCGTAGGCTGCCTTGCCCCTGAAAATCCAGATAAAACGTTCTGTTTTCGAGTAACTCTTCACGAGGTCCTCGATAAGTGCGTCGATTTTTTTTATCGACAGTATCATAACCAGGTGCTGCCTCCATCACTTCTTGCACGAGACCCAGCAACATATTTTCCAAGATTTTTACGTAAGTGACTACAGCGATACTGGTCTACAGGTTTTAACAAGAGTTCGTGGTATATCTGGCAGCAGAATCGATATTATACGCAATTTCGTGAAGATTTTCGTTGAATGACATGCTTTGGCACAGTTATTGTAGAGATCATGGATCCTCTATCCCACGTTCTTGCCGAAATGTTTTCTCTATTCAGTTCTATTGTCACGGTGAACACAACACACGCTATCTGTACGAACTACAGTAACCCAATACTGACTGACGTGCTGTCGCAGGGACGGCCACCTGCTGCTGTGGCCCACAACAGCGGCGGGAATGGGGTGCAGCGAGCAGAAACCAGGGAACACCGGCACAGGCTGGCAATTTGGCGGCGCGAGGAAGGCTTCTGGCCGAAACAAATGACGCGCGAGCCAATCGCTGCGCCACGCCGCGCTATCTGAAATTAGTACAGACGCTCTCTCGGTGCTCCCCTTACTTCCGAACTGTTTCCCTGTATTTGTTTCGCTCTTTTTTTTTCGAATTTTTTTTTTGCAGACAAAGGAAAAAATATACATTTTTGGCCGGTTTTAAGCGTTTCAGTGGAGCGTAAGCCCCGACGGCCGGCAAAGGGAAGCGGACGGTGAACAGCGGGAGAAACGGGAACGGGAACGGTCGCGGACGAGCGCGCGACATCAAAGCAGGAAGCCGGGGTTCGAAGCCGCGGCCGCTGAGTCGTGAAATCGCGTCGGCCACATCTTTGGCCAGCTCCGGCGGCAGGCCACGCCGGCGAAAATAACACGTAATATACAAGTGCGCGGCGAAATGGCGCGCACCCTGAACAATTGGCGACCATTAATTTGCATTGTTCACCGCGCCGGTATATCACGAATTGCACATTGTGTTCAAATGAGATACGCCTACTAGTTTCATTTGCACAGAAAAGCAACAGCATGCAGCAGCAGCGACGGCGGCGGCGGCGGGGGCGGGGGCAGCCTGTGAGAATATATATGTCGGCGTGTGCGCGGGTTCGTCTGTGGCGCGTGCGTGTTTGCGTGGCGAGATGTATGTCGTGCGCTGTCGGCTGCAGGCGGCACCCGCTCGCACTCGATGGCCGGCTAACTGGCGAGGCGTACGGAAAGAGGTCGCGGGGGTGCGGGTGGGGTGAGGGAGAGACTGGGAGAGCGATAGAGGACGCGGAGAATATCCAGACTGAGCCGTGCGGGCAGGGGCACGCGCACACCACTCCAGTCCGTTCGCCTCGCGTCGGCTCGGCCGCCGCGATGAGTGATCGTTTATTATTTATCGAAACTCCTCTGAGCAGGGCAGCCGCCATCTGGCGTTTATATTTGTAGCGAACGAGAGCGGCGGGCACCAAGGACTGGCCGCGCGTATTATGGCGCGCTGTTTATGCAGGGCACTCCTTACACTGGCGGCTCGGCTCTTCGTGTTTACCCTGGACGGCTGCCGGCTGCGGCCGCTGTCAGTTATTCTACCGTCTGATGTTTGGCGCTCCCAACTTTCTGACAGCTCTCCCGTCGGCATTTAAATCTGCGAACACACGCCTCTTAGACAATTTTATTAACTCGATGCTCCTGCCCTGCTCCGGACAGCATCCTACACGTTTCTTTCTGCCCGCAGTACCAGCCTACCAACACCGGCATTGTAATTAATAAGCGTAAGACAACTAAAACTGTAAGTCGCAAACGGTACTAACCACAGAACCCTATGTTAGCATTTCTTCTTGTTCCAAACACGTATGGAGTGCGTGTAAAATGACTGCTTAAAGGCCTCTGCGCGCAAGGAATTGGAAAAACTGACCTGTTAAAACCGATAGCGGTAGTTTAGTTCTGAATAACCAATATTTTTCGGTATTTGTTTGGCCTCGGTTGTAACTCGCGTTTTTTTTATTTTGTTTGCTAATAACCGGGTAAAAAACCTAGCCATACCGCCAGTGCTAAGCCTTTTGGTTTTCCAACAAACCTTTGCTTTAAAATGAATAATTTTTATTCATAAAATTTCCACTGCCTTGGAATACTGCGTTATAACAGAAAATGGGGAAAGCAATCTATGTTATTTTAATAATAATGCCCACAAAAACTAGCAACAAACACGTGGCACAGGAATCGGTACAGCGTTGCTGAGACAATACTGTACCTGTTACCACGTGGTGTGCTGTATTACATGGTGCTAGAGCACATGCGGCGTGCGAGGCTTGCGCCATCTGGTCTCCATGGCGGTTTCTCAATGTCGGTGTCGGACGTCAGTTGTATTGCAGAATGTCACCAACCACTTGTCTGTCAGTATTTTACGAAGTGAAGTATCAATTAATTAAAATGCCAAATTTGCTCTAAAACATTAAAAACTGGAGGAGGCGTAACAAACTTGCGACATCATATTAAAACTTAACAAATTCACAACTTACGATAGAAATAGATAGTAGCTGATCTGCTGCCTGTGTCTCAAAAACATGAAAACAAGAAAAATAGTTCTTCAACCCCAGTTTTCAATCTTTAGCAATGACTACTCGTAACGTCCAAATAGTGGTATGATCCTCTATTAGAACATGATTTTTGTGCAGTTTCAAAAAATTAAAATCAGTAGTAGAATACTGATGATTTTTTTGTAGTGTTTAACCACTTTTTTCGAGGAAAGCAGTGAACAGTGGGCGGGCTGAGTTTTATTTTATTTTCCTATTTCATATTTTGATCCTATGTATCTTGAAACTGAGAGAGTCACATTTTTTCCACATTTGTTCCATTTCTGCACTTATTACATGAAATAAAAGGAGCAAAAAAAAAATCGAAAATTTCTGTTATTTCAGAAACCGGTTAGTCTGAGATGTTTCAACAGTCAGGTTAAAGTGGCGTGGGGAAAAAAAAAGAGATCACCGAAAATCGGTTGTTTCAGCCTTAACAGGTATTACTACTGTGTACACTGTACTTGTTTTCACGGACGCAACGGGAGCGATATATAAGTTAAATAACCTGTGATCACTCATGCGACTCTTCTTTCTGTATTTTCGCTATCCTCTGCTAGTTCCATTTGGTATCGCTTACACTTGAGCAATAATCGAAGAAGGTTCGCACAAACGATATTTAAACTGTCTACTTTGTATTTTGACTACATTTTCAATTATACGTACACGAACTGGAATGTTTCTCACCAGAGTCCGAAATTTGCAGTTACGAATCTAATATTATTGGGCTGTCCGTTAATGTTTCAACCGCCTGTAAACATTTAGGTTGTTACAGATGAAAGCAGTGGTTAACCTCACCATTAAGGAAAAAATCGACTGTGCCTTTTTCTGTAAAAAATTTGGACCTTCACCTACACTGAATTGCAAAAGCCATCGGAAAACATGGACTATGAAGATGTTGGGAATAGTATTAATGCGGCTACTCCGAATACAGAACCAGTACTCTGCAACAAGGGTCACATCATTTGCTTACGTTATTCCTTGTGCGAAATGTCTGCGAGAACTAATATGTCTAGCAATCCTTCACTAAAGAGATAAAGCTGTCCTCATACCATTGGTTTGTTGCAAGGCATTATCCTTTTGTGCATTAACCGCTTGCCTTTCTCCGACCTTTGAACTGATTTACCCAGCCAGTTATCCGGGTGACCTACAGCCAATTTATTTATTTATTTACTCTAGTTTTATGCAACAATGACGGTACAGCCGGCAGTAGTTGTAACTGTACAGAGTTAACATAACAGAAAATGACACAGTATATTGAGATCTAATTCCAGATAGGTTGGGTCCACATAATCACATGCAAATTCATTATTTAAAAAAAAAAAAAGTTTCCATCGAATAATAATTTGAGTTTTCATACACATATACAAGCTCTGTATATACAAAACATTATTCCAACCTGACTCTCTCCGTAAGGTTGAGGCCTAGTTCAGCCATACAGCTAAATGTGAACTCCGAAGCACGACCCAATTTTCACATTAACCCACATTGTCAGAGGCGAAGGAAGCTATTAAGTGGCAGATACGAATTCTAGCACCGACTGGGAATCGAACCCCAAACTTTTGGATCTGCAGTCTACCGCCTACCAAAAGAGCAACACTCTCCTTCACTTACAAAATATTATTTATCAGTCTCGTGTCTTCTACTATCATTTGCACCATCTGGTTATAAGGCGAGACAGGTCAGCGGTTGGAGATTTTCGGTACGTCTTGCCGCCCCCTGAAGAAAATAGCAATGTGAAAGAGAACAGCAATGTGAGTACTGGTTTGTGGAGCGATTGCCGAGTAATTATTCTCGGAGAAGGCTGGAAGTACGACCCACTAACGACAAAGGGGCCGTCTGTTGGCAGTATGGGAACACGGAAAATGTGTTGCAGGAGATTGCCGCCTAGCAGCTGTCCGCCTACGTAACGGATACAGCAGGGAAAGTCCGCAATTTCTGTTGATTACTGCTTTGCAACACGCCGGATGTGGACGGAGAAAGGCACGCGGAATGTAAATCATTGCCGACACTCTCTGCAAAGAAATACTAGCAGCATGAAAACACATCTGCATGGCAACGGTGGAGGGATGCCTCTATGGTAATTGTATTCTTTAACTTGTGTAAAAAACATATTTTGATTGAATTTTTTCATTTTGAGAATACTGAAGGATGGTCTGTTTTAACTGTAAAAAAACATTCAGCAGCCAAGATCGCATAAAATGATTCTTTATTAAAGACAACCGCGTTCAACAGACTATGCTGTCATCTTCTGGTCTTAAAATCTTTTGTTGTAAATCATGTGAGCTTCCGCGTAAAATGAACTTGTTTTACAACAAAAGGCTTTAAGACCTGAAGATAACAACATAGTCTGTTGAAACCGGTTGTCTTAAATAAGGAAATACTACATGCGACCTTCGCTATTGAATAGTTTTTTTACACAATATTTTCTGATATGAACCATAACTGAAATACTAATTGCATGAAATTATTGTTAATGGAATATGACTACTATTGACGTATTTTGCTACTGTCAAGATTTTTATCTGCCTCTAGTTAAAACTGCTATGCTTTGGTAACTACCAACGTAGTTTCAGGAAAACAAATCTACTGTATTACATAATTTATTCATCCACAGACGTCTAATCAGCGCCTATACGCAAATTTTATAGTAAATAATGACTAGCATTCTTTTCCCTTCTCGGCCACTTAGAAAACGAGCTGTCATTTTTTTAAACTTTTTCGACGTCCTCCGTCAGTCCCATCTAATACGGATCTCATAGCGCGCAGCGACACTTTGGAAGGGGACGGAAAAGTGTAGTGTAGGCCGCGTCTTTATCTATTGGATCTTCTAAGTTTTCTACCAATAACACGCAGTCCTTGAATCGCCTTCCCCACAACGTTATCTATATGATGGTAGTTGTGATCCCTATATTTAGTTGAATTTACGGTGTTTAGATTTGTGTGATTTATCGTTTAACTGAAATTTGGCGAATTCTTATTAGTACTCCTGTGGATGACTTCATATTTATCATTATTTAAAGTAAACTGCCACTCTTCGCACCAAACTGATATCTTGTCTAAATCGTTTTGCAATTGATTTTGATCATAAAACGGTATATAACAGGACCAACTGCAAACAATCCAAGAGGTCTTCTCATATTGTCTCTTAAAACATTTATGTGGATTAGGAACAGCATAGCGCCAGAACACTTCCTTGGGGAACGCCGGATATCGCTTCTTTTTTACTCCACGACTGGCCGGTCGGAGTGACCGTGCGATTCTAGACACTACAGTCTGGAGCCGAGCGACCGCTACGGTCGCAGGTTCGAAACCTGCCTCGGGCATGGATGTGTGTGATGTCCTTAGGTTAGTTAGGTTTAATTAGTTCTAAGTTCTATGCGACTGATGACCTCAGAAGTTAAGTCGCATAGTGCTCAGAGCCATTTTACTCCACGACTTTCCGTGAACTACTATTAACTGCGACCTTTCTGGCACGAGATCACGAATCCAGTCGCACAATTGAGACGATACTCCATAGGCAAGCAATTTGATTAAACGTCGCTTGTAAGGAACGATGTCGAAAATCTCCTGGAAATGTAGAAATACGAAATCAGTTTCAGATTCCCTGTCAGTAACACTAATTATTTCGTGTGAATAAAGAGCTAGTTGTGTTTCACAAGAACGATATTTTTTGAATCAGTGCAACCTGTCAGTAGATTGTTACCTTCCAGCTTCCTCATAATGTTCGAACACTATATAAAAAATTTTACTTGTAAAATAAACTTTTTAATGCATAAATCCGACAATGTCAGGTTTCAATAACAGTATTCTATGTTACAAAATCCTACAGTAAATCGACGTCAGTGATATTGGTCTGTAATTCATTGTATTACTCCTACTTCCTTGAGACTTGTGCAACTTTCCAGTCTTTAGGTACGGATATTTCTACGAGCGATCGATTGTTTATGATTGCTAAATAGGGAGCTATTGTATCAGCATACAACGAAAGAAACCTGACTGGTATCGAATCTGGACCGGAAGCCTTGCCTTTCTTCAGTGTTTTAAGCTGGTTAGCTACACCCTGGGCCAGAAGCCTTGCCTTTATCCGTGTTTTAAGCTGGTTAGCTATACCGACGATATCTGCTTCTACGTTACCCATGTTGGCAGTTGTTCTTGATTCCTATTCTGGAGTATTTAATTCGTCTTTTATTGTGAAGGAATTTCAGAAAACTCTTTTTAGTAACTCTGCTTTTTTCGTGGCACTTTCATCAATAACACAACAATTGTTATCGTGCAGTAAGGATATTTATTGTGTCTTGCCAGTGGTGTACTTCACGCACGACCAGAATCTCTGAGTTTTCTGTCACATTTTGCGATAAGAGTTTCGTTGTGGAAAATACTAAAAGCATCTCGTACTGAAGTTCGCGTCAAATTTAGAGCTTCTATAAAACTTCGCCAGTTTCTAGGTTTTTGCGTTCTTTGAAATTTGGTATGTTTTTTTCGTTCCTTCTACAACAGTGTTATGACCTGTTTGCGTATCACGGGGGTTCAGTACTATCTATTACAAATTTATTTCGTATGTACCTCTAAACTGCTGTTGACATTTCCTTGAATTTAAATCACATCTGGTCTACATACTCAGACTGCAAGGAGTGCAGATTACCTCTAAGGAAAGTGTCAACCGAATTTTTATCTGCTTTTTTAAATAGATATCACTAATCCCTGCATCCATTATGATGCTTCTTATTTGCTCCGGATTGTCGGATGCTTCGAGGTTAAGTACGTTTTTGCAACCATTTACACTTCGAGATGGTTCCCGAACTAGAGTTCACAATAATTTTGGAAGAAAGCATTCAGTACGTTCAGGACGATTTCGGACGGCATTTTATGCCTGCCACTGACTCCAAACATGTATTTCCTCCAACGTATCAAGAATAGGTGGAAGTCACCACCAACTACAATAGTATACCTGGGGTAGCTATTTGAAATGAGACTAAAGTCTTCTTTGAACTTTTCAGCAACTGTATCACTTGAGATGGGGTATCGGTAGAAACAACCAATTACTAATTTATTCCGGTTGTCAAGTATAACCTCTACCCACACTAACTCACGTGAACCATATCCTTCAATTTCAATACAAGGTAAGGATACCCGCCTCGATTGCGTAAAAAGCACCTAGCACTAGGTGCTTTTTTACGCAATCGAGGCGGGTTTCTAGTTTTTTAATATATTAACTAACGATTGCTGACGCGCTGCGAGGTTGAAGGTTCTTAAAGTATTTCTAACAGCAATAAACTCTACACCATCAACTGTACTTAATGTATCCTTCAAAACACCATTAGGACCTTTTTAAAAATTTCAGCTGCACTTATATCCGGCTTTAGGCAGCTTTCAGTACCTGAGAGGTACACCCAGAAACAAAAATATAAGTGCTGTGTAAGACTTTTTTTTCAGGGTTGGCACTCCTAACGTGTAGAGGAGTTCGTAATGCTCGAATGAAGCTACCGAGCGCCTTAGTCAGGAAACGTCACAGTAGCGTGACACTTCATGCCGTGCGCCCTCCGTTTGCTCCATCATCAGCAGGTGTGAGATTCGTTCAGTCATTAGATTCCTCCTCGGCGGCCGGTCTCCATAGCCAGCTTACGGAAACCTACGGATCCGAGGTAATGAATCGTCAGAATATTAACAAGTGGATTAGGTTGCTTAAGCACGACCGTGCCGACAACCACGTCGACAGAGAAGTGGGAGACTGTCTGTGGTTTCAGAAGAGCTTAGACTAGGCAGTATATTGAAGAAAAAGTTAGCGGTTATCGTAGTGTGACTCTTGACTCCCTAAAAGAAAGTTTTCCACACGTTTGAAGAAGTCTGCTGAGTGAAATCGTGTCGGAAAGACTTGGCTTGAAGGAGCTGTGTGCACGATGGGTGCCAAAAATGTTGACGCCGAAACACCGTGAAAATCGCGTGTCGGTTTTTCGCGAATTTATAAACGTTTCAAAGCGAGGGTGAATCCTTTCTCGACTCAGCTGTGACTGGGGACGAAGGTGGGTGTGTCAATCCACTCCCGACTCAAGAAGACAGTCTCTGCAGTGGCGCTATACCCATTCTCATTTTGTCCAAAAAACTCAAAATTCAATCTTCGGACAGCAAAGTTATGTCGTCCGTGTTTTCGGACCGGAAAAGGCTCTTGTTGGTCTCCTTCACGCCCAGAGGGACCACCATCAATGCTGTTGCGTATTTTGAGACCCTACAAAAGTTGAAGAAAGAAATCGACGGAAGGTGAGAACTGCTCACTCGTTGTGTGCCACTCCTTTGTGACAACGCCAGACCCCATACTGCCCGGCTCACTAATGATTTGATCGTGTCTTTTGGATGTTACATTGTGACTCATCCACTCTACGCCCCTCATCTGGCACCCTCAGGTAACCATATTTTCACTAAATTGAAGGAGTTCTTCGTTGTAAAGTATTTTTCGAACGATGAGGATGTCATGAAAACTGCGACAAAGAGGCTTCAAGAGCTGAAGAGGATGGTGTGTGAAGAGGGTACACGAAAGCTAGTGGCCAGGCTTCAAAAGCGCATTTTTTTGTGTACAAGATATTACTTTCTTGGAATAACTGGCTTGGCTTCGTACTTCGTGACCTTGAAGATTTGGAATATCTCAGCTGCGCTTATTTGGGCAATTGGACTTCGTTAATGAAAATGATATGCAGGTTCTCAGCAATTACTCCAATTTGTAGTTATTTCGGCGAGATGGCCGCAATGGCTGCTAAACAATATCGTCCAAGCCAGTAATTCGCGCCCATGCCGCAAGACTCACCCACATTTCCACTTGGGAACCTATTAACGAGATTGATGTTGAGAAATAATAAAACAAGAGTCATTACTTGCAAGAAAGGAATAATTATTCGCCATTATATGTGTTTACAATGATAATACGTCTTAACAGATAGTGTCAGGAGAAGGAAAGGTAACGAACGCAGTGATGGGAGAAGAAAGACACATAAAAAACCAGAGATCAATCACAAAAATATTGTAATTTATATCCCTTCCTCCAGAGTCTGAAACACAATGGATTTATATTTTATAGATAAGACTCCTTTTTGTCATTAATGGCTCAGTGCATAATTAATTCATTATGTTTGGGAGAAGTAATTTTACTAGTACAATAAAGCAAGAAAAAATACTGATAAGTCGTCCCCTATGACTGAGGCAAGGAAATGACATTTCCTTGTCAAAATCAAACTTAAGAGTTTTTCACTAATTCCAAGTGTCCAGGAATGATAAACATTTAGTATCTTAAATACATCAAAAGTTCAAAAAAAAAAAAAATGGCTCTGAGCACTATGGGACTTAACGTCTGAGGTCATCAGTCCCCTAGAACTTAGAACTACTTAAACCGAACTAACCCAAGGACATCACACACATCCATGCCCGAGGCAGGATTCGAACCTGTGACCGTAGCGGTCGTGCGGTTCCAGACTGAAGCGCCTAGAGCCGCTCGGCCACGCCGGCCGGCTCAAAAGTTCAAATGAGTGCTCATACGTGGATAGAAATAAAGTGTGATTTATTTGCCGCTCTTCTTCAGATCTTCTCAATCTCTCCACCTTGTTTATTAATCATAGTTAGCAAGGGTCCTAGGCTAACGAGCAATACTCAGTAACTGAATGGACCCGCCTTCTAAAGCAAAACTGAGTTCACACGAACACAGTAGACAATCCTGGGGTACTCTGAAAGATCTCCCAATTCCAACTTTTCCAAAACAGTTTTTTTGTTACCGTATTAAGAAACATTCATACGTTGACCACCTGTTGTCGGAATAAGGAGCGAGATTATTTACGGAAATAGTGGTAATTCACACGGAACTAGCTTCTGAGTTGTGGAACGAAAACTGACAAGGCGTCTAGACGTGCTACCGAATTGCTAAAACTTCCTAACACATAACCCATCAAAGACTTGAATGTGGGACTGACGGATGACATCGAAAAAGTACAAAGAAGGGCGGCTCGTTTTGTATTATTGCGAAATAGAGGACATAGTGTCACAGACATGATACGTGAATTGGAGTGGCATTCATTAAAACAAAGGGGTTTTTCGTTGCGACGGGATCTTCTCATGACATATCAATCACCAACTTTCTCCTCAGATTTAAACATTCTAGTGGCACCCACCTACATAGGGAGAAATGATCATCACGATAAAAATAGGAGAAATCAGGGCTCGCACAGAGAAATTTAAGTACTCATTTTTCCCCTGCGCCGTTCGAGAGTGGAACGGTAGAGAGACAGCTTAAAGGTAGGTTCATTGAACCCTCTGCCAGGCACTTTATTGTGAATAGCAGAGTAATCACGTAGATGTAGATGTGTGTGCACGCTACCTGCGAACTCGTGAAACAAATAGGAAGCTGAATACATCTAGAAGTGATTAGGACTTACAATACAACGTCTGAAGGAACCAAGGAAGAATAACATTCAACGTCCCGTCGACGATGGTGTTATTAGAGACGGAGCACAGCCTCTAATTAGGGGACACAGAAAGGAAACTGGTCGTATCCATTTCGATACAAACATTTCAGCATTCGCCCTAACTGTTCTAGGGGAACCATAGATAACCTAAATATGGATGGTCGGACAGGAATCCGAACTACGCTGCTCCAGAACGCGAGTTCAGAGCTTTCTACATTGTGTCACTGCGCTCGTAACACACCTTTTGCGCAAAATATATTGAATTAACTTTGGACCGATTTCTAATAATCACGCAATACTGTTTCAAAACATAAAACAAGGTGAGTACCACAAACTACTACCTCTGCTATTTCTCTACGATGTGCACTATCCGCACAAAGCATGTTGATGTAGCCAATATTCGAACAATACGTCTCATTACTCCGTGTTTTAAGTCAATCCTAGTCAAACACTCCATCACTAACACCTTTTTGCTGGCAAAAACCACAAATACAAGGGCAGGTAATTGCCGCGGAGACAGACAGACATACATACATATATACAGGAAGAAAGAAACCAAAGACCCAAAACAACGTCCATACAATCTGCGACCAGCTACATCAGGAGTCTATTTTCACTATAGTTTATTACTAAGAAAATTTCTGAAATGAAGCTCAGTATTTAAGAGTGTTACATATGTAGAACCGAGAAAAAACGTCACACCATTTCGCTAAAGAGCTACCGCCTAACCATCAGCTACCTACTTCTACTCTGAAGCGACTTCGCACTGGAAGTGCAAGCTACGCCTAGAAAGACAGCCAATACGGCCAGCACCTGCTAATGCGGACAAAACCTGCTCAAAGGCTTCAAAAGACAAATTTCTACTAAAAACACATTCGAAGACAGTTAATGACGCCAACTCATAGACGGACACAGATTACACAAAAATAAAAGAAATTAGTAGCATAAAACAACTGTCTTAGTTATGCTGTCTCGTTTTCTGCGAAATCACTATAAGTTTCTGTGGCCGATAAGTGAAATCATTGAACTTTACAATCACTATCTCCGAGATTTTAGCAATGGGTCAAAGAATTTTTTTGCGTAGATGTACCTGTGCAGAGAGCAGCCCCTGCATCAGGTGACACACTGGGCCGCTTCCTTATCGGCAAGGCGTGGGCGGAAGATTGGAAGGATGGGGGTGGGGTGTGGGGCGGGAGGGGGGGATGGATGGGGGAGGGGGGGGGAGTGGCGGCGCCAGCCCGCCTGCCAGGAGCGAGCTGCAATCTAATTAAACAACCAACTGTATCGCCTCCGTGAAGCGCCTCGTATTATTAACAACGAGAAATGGAATTACTGCGAGATAGACGTCACTTTATGGGTCGGTATACAAAGCGGGTGGCCTCCCCCCCACACTTCGAATCTTGTTTTATTAGCTGCACTCAACTAGCGTCGTTTGAAGATACCATTCAGTTCTCGGCTCCGAGTTCACAACGCCGTAACGGTTTCCTTTTGCAATGGCAAAAAATATATGTCGGTCTTTGGCAGGTTGTAAACTAATGACGGGAAGGAAAATACAATCATACATACTGTTTTTTAATTTTCGTCAATTCTTTAACGTTGATTTTCTTAAGAAAGTGAAATTACATCTGCATAGTTTAACATTTATTTGTAGATTCAGAATCAAGACTTGTTCCGGACAATGTTCGGGTATGCAGTGATGGCAGGTATGTTTGGCAGGGTCGTATGAACCAGCTAAGCTCTGCAGGTCTCCACCCCATCACTATTAACTCGTGTAGCAGCAACTACCAGTCTCTTCAGAGTCATATGTTTAGTATCTGGAGAATTATATACCAGGAATCACACAAAGGTGAAAAAAGCCATGGGTTCGCATCGTAATAATCTGTCGGACCTCATTTGCAGGGCGCAGTGCAGTAACTCAACGTGGCACGGACTCAACAAGCCACTGGATGTCCCATGCAGAAATATTGATCCATGGTGCCTCTATAGCCGACCATAATTGCTGAAGTGTTGCCTGTGAATGATTATGTGCACGAACTGTCCTCTCGGTTATGTCCCATAAATGTTCGATGTGTGACCAAAGCATTCGTTCGAATTGTCGACAATGTTCTTCAAACCAATCGAAAACAGGTGTGGCCCACTGAAATGTCGCATTGTCGGCCATACAAATTAAATCGTTGTTTGGGAACAGAAAGTCCGTGAATGGTTGCAGATAGTCTCCAAATAGCAGAAAATAATTTACCGTCCATCATCGGTTCAGTTGGGACAGATGATCCAGTCTATTCCATGTAAACTCAGCCAACACCATTATGGAGCCACCATCACCACCTTGCACTGTGCGGTCGAATCCTACCATCAGCTCTTATCAACTGAAACCGGGACTCATCTTACCAAGCGATTGTTTTCCACGCTGCAAGCAATGTCGTGCTGTTAAGCAAAGGCACTCGCGTCGGTCATCTGCTTCCGTAGCCCATTAATGCCAAATTTCGCCGTATTCTCCTAACGGATACGTTCGTCGTACGTTCGACATTATTTCTGCGGTTATTTCACGCAGTGTTGCTTGTCTGCTAGCACTGACAGCTCAACGCAAATGCCGCTGTAACTGCGTTGTCCGTGGTGACAGGTAACGCCTGAAAATTCGTATTCTCGGCACACTCTTGACACTGTGGTTCTCGTAGTATTGAATTCCCTTACGGTTTCGAAATGGAATGTCCCATGTGTCTAAGGCCAATTATGCGTTCAAAGTCTGGTAATTCACATCGCGCGGCCATAAACACGTCGGAAACCTTTTCACACGTACGGTATCACGTAAGTACAAAAGACAAAAAATGGTTCAAATGGCTCTGAGCACTATGGGACTCAACTGCTGCGGTCATTAGTCCCCTAGAACTTAGAACTAGTTAAACCTAACTAACCTAAGGACATCACAAACATCCATGCCCGAGGCAGGATTCGAACCTGCGACCGTAGCGGTCTTGCGGTTCCAGACTGCAGCGCCTTTAACCGCACGGCCACTTCGGCCGGCGACAAAAGACAGCTCCGCTAATACACTGCCCTTTTATACCTTGTGTACCCGATACTATCGTCATATACATATGGCCATATCGCTATCCCATGAGCTTTCTTACCTCAGTGTATTGTCTACCAAGCTTTTTCGATCCGATTCCGTGTCATTCGTTTGCACTGACGAACAGTTTTATTTGATACGATACTGCAGTGGCTGTATCGTTAAGAAGAATGACGCAATGTTCCTTCGGACACAGGAACTGCATTACCGTATTATCATCAGATACCAGGCAGCGACTTTCAGTTAAAATGTCCTCCCCAGTACGGAAACAACACAATGCGTGTACGAATACATGTTGTGACGTAGGAACGACAACATATCGAAGTTTGGGTCTGGCCGAGAGTCGTGCACGTGGAGCCAAAGCGGTTAAGACGAACGCTCGCATAAAGCGGGGAGCCTGGGTTCGAGTTCCGGTCCGGCACAAACTTTTATTGTCGTCATTCCCTTCTGCAACTGATTTTTGTTCGTACTGGCAGCTGCGAATACATTTTCTGACTTATTTCAATTGTCAGGTCGTCGTACATCACGTGTCCCTAGAGGCCGTCATGCTCATCTAACCCGGTACACGGAAATATACAGTTTTCTTTGCAAAAAAAAAATATATATGTTATGCTTTTTAGGTCGTGGCGATGTGTATAAGTAAACTACTGCAGTCCGTGACTTCTGTACTTGATATCTGAAGAACATCCACAATTCGTAGAGATCTAGAATGCAGATGATACTCTTGTCACAATGCACTATCGAGGTTCCCATTGGCTAACCGGACAAAATACGTCACCCCTTAAACGAGCCACGCTGTAGACGGTGTGGAACCAGTACCTAGCGGTTATTACCTGTATACACGCCAGTCGGTTATATGAAATCAGAGCAGCAAGATAGGTAGACGTGTCTACAATGACTGGTGTACCACTCCCAGCAGGGTGACAAGTGGGTGGTACGGGCAAGTAGTCTTGATCCAAACTGATAGGAACGGAGACGAGTGTCACAACTTGCCCACAACAATCGGTTTCAAACCCGGCTGTAGTTGATGCTGTCAGTGAATGCAGGCCCATCTCAACCAGTTTTCGAGCGAACACTGTGAAGGGAACTGCATACAATGGACAAATGGTTCAAATGGCTCTGAGCACTATGGGACTTAACTTTTGAGGTCATCAGTCCCCTAGAACTTAGAACTACTTAAACCTAACTAACCTAAGGACATCACACACATCCATGCCCGAGGCAGGATTCGAACCTGCGACCGTAGCGGTCACGCGGTTCCAGACTGTAGCGCCTAGAACCGCACGGCCACACTGGCCGGCTACAATCGACATTTGGAGGGGGGTAACCCCCAAAAGCCTATTGCTCGCAGTGCTACGTATAGCTGCACGTCTTCCATATCCGAAACACCACACTAACTGGCCAGTAGCTGATTCATAGTTTAGGTTTCAGCTGGTTCCGAAATTTCTTTTTCCGTACTATGACTTTGGCTTACCGCCTACTCATTGAAGCTACCGTCAACGAGAACTAGGATGTTTATTTAAACATCTCAGGGACCAAACGGTACCCTTTCTTCTACACCTTTGTGAAGAGTCTGCTGTGGACTCAAGTCTTCCAAGATGACAGCCGGGTACCTAGAGCTGCACGCACACACACACACACACACACACACACACACACACACACACACACACACACACGTGCGGGCGCCTTCCTGCTTTACCGAACTTCACTGCACATCGACTGGCCCTCTACATCCCCCAAAATATGTCTGGTACTATTCGTAACACTGCTTTAAACGTAGCAATCAGTAACACTATACTTCGACAGCCCTACTGGATATGATCATCAATGGGTGGCTTCAGCTGAATGTGGCAAACCTAAAGAACTTGTGGACTCTATTGTTCGCATAACTGAGGCCATCATCAAGAGCAGAGGCGTTGCTCAAATTGCTCTGAGCACTATGGGACTTAACATCTATGGTCATCAGTCCCCTAGAACTTAGAACTACTTAAACCTAACTAACCTAAGGACATCACACAACACCCAGTGATCACGAGGCGGAGAAAATCCCTGACCCGGCCGGGAATCGAACCCGGGAACCCGGGCGCGGGAAGCGAGAACGCTACCGCACGACCACGAGCTGCGGACGCAGAGGCGTTGTTGCACTTTATTGAAGTGGTGTCTCCTGAGGGTAACATTTTTTTTTTTTTTTTTTTTTTTTGTCCAATGTGATCAATTTGTAGCACATGTTGAAAACCACGTGTCAGAATTACCCGTGGCGCTGTCATTAGAAAAAGGTAACTAGAACATAAAGGAATGTTCGGAATTGCGTGCCGTCAAGAAGTCAATAGAGAGGGATCTCAAGCCCAGATTAGGAAAGTAAATCGCATGTGTTACGTGTCATTTTAAAAATAATCATCGCGGCTTTTGCCTAAATTTAGATGGCCAGACGGGGATTTACCCGCCAGCCCTCTGATTACGACTTCTGTGTCTTTCCAATCTGGCATCTCGCTCAGTCAGCTAGAACCTCCTGTTGCGTAGTAAGCCACTGACTGCATTCGCGTGTTCTACGGAGGGCCGTGCGTCGATGACTGACACTCCTATTCCAGAGTGTGTTTTGGACTGCTTGGCCTGTTTGACCATACAATTAAGTTTAGATACTTGTACTGGACGGAGGAAGCCGCCCTCACACTGGACGTGTTTCTCATCGCGAAGCACACCGAACGTGCTATCCGTCGTAGTTACTACGCGCTCTGAAACGACTTGCTACGTCTCACGGAACGTGTTTATCGTGATTTGCCCTCGCAGTGCTCTCCAGCAGCAGTTGTCGAATGCATCTGGCGCGCTAAACACACTATTTTTTTTTTACGAAAATGGACGCGCATAAAATAGTGGCGTTAACTCTGTTACTGATCGTTGAAGAAGAGTGGAGAGAATCGCGAAGAAGATTCTTTACTCGTGGATGACTTGAACAGCGAATTGCTGCTGGAGGAACATTACATACGGTGCACAACTATCTGAGATACATACGAGTAGAAGTTATTCATTAAGTCAATTGAATCTCCATCTCATTTTCGGTTTTAAACTGAGTATACTTGAAGTATAGTGTCTAATATCAGTTTGTGCATGCACAATATTCTTATTCTCGATGGTGTATTGACCACCATCACTCTGAATAATGAACATCACATAAGATAGCGATTCGTTTCGTAATTTCATTCGAATAGATCAGATCTTTTCGAAGTTGCTCACCTTTCTCGAAAAAGATATTTACCGGCGAAATGTAACATGAGGCAATCCATAAAACCAGGCGATAGGTACATATTTTTTACAGAAAGTTTCATAGTACCAAAATCTTTCAGTGCCTAACTTGTGTTTACTTTCTAGCTTAGACAGGTAATCACATTAAGCTTTCTCGACAATGGGGAAACATTCCAGTCCTTGGTCTGTGCAACAAGAATTGCAGAAAATGCATCATTTATAATAAACGAACAGATTTTTGCAGACAATAGTTCTATTAAATGAATAAGAAAGTCTCAGAATCAAAAGGTGTAAAAGAGAAATTTGGAAACAGCTAGAAGCCAACCTGCTACTTTTGACTTTAAAGTTAACAGCGTTGACAACTACGCTACGGCTAAAATTTGACAGCAGCTCTTATGTTACATGAAGTACCTCCAAACACGGAGTTGAACTCCATGACTTAACGCAATAAGGCGTCTTCTAAGTTCTGCTCGTAACGTAAAACCGATGCTGTATCTCGTTGGCCACGTTCCTTTCCGCGAGGCAAAAATCTGACGCGACAGATTCTTCCTTTCACGCTTCGCAATTCGGTGATCCACGCTGTGGTATCACCAGCTACTCATCCGTGAACATTTTCACGTCCCGTGAGACAACGCCTTTACAGAGCGCCGTGAGTCATCACGTTATTAACTGAGAGCATTCCAAGAGAAACCGCTACTAAAAGGGTATGTTAAGAGGCAAAAATCAATACTCTTTCGTTAGGCCTCTAGGTGCTACATTCGTACATGACAATGTATCTTCGGAGTGCAGCAGAAAAACCGTTCTCACTTGACTTTCGCCAACAGAAATTATCACTAACTGGGCACCTACAACAGACGGTCATTCGGTAGTTGTTTCAACACTGAGCCCCAGTGCCAAAGAATTACGTCATGTAAGAACTCAAAATACATCAAAAGGCTCTATCTTTGAACGGGTGTCGTGACAAATGGAAGCTCTTCTTTCAGCTACTGGACGTCATCAGGGTCTTCAGCATTGTCAAGGATGACAATTATCGTGGTTTGTTTCGCATCACGAAATTTTGGTTCGATGATTTTTTCCTCAATCGTTTGACGTTTCTTACTGCGCGTATCGGCTAGTTCTTTATGGAAATCTTCCTAATTTGGCCTCAATTTCTAGGCTACAGTGTCATACATGTTTCTTCTGATACTCAGTCCGATTATCCGAAGCATTTTTGAAGGTTTTTAGTAAAGGAAATATCTTCGACCGCGTTAAGAGTGCTATGCAGACTAGCCTCGATCGTGAGTGTACCACTTCGTTACCGCTAAGCTGGCTGGATTTGCTGCGGCAGTATTTTGCCTTATAGAATGCGACTTTGCGGCGCCCCTCAGCCTGCCTTACGATAACGTCAACACATGGTGACGATGGAGCCATGTCGGTCTGACGATTTAGTTACCTACGAAACTATCACTTGCTTGGAACGTCAGTGTCAGTCTCTCCAACGGTTCTTCACTGAGATCGACTGTGTTGTACTTCTGTGTACACTGCAACCAATGAAGTGTGATTCTCACAAAAAAAAAAGAAAAATAATAATAATAATAATAATAATAATAATAATAAAAAATTAAGTGGTCACTAATTTTCAGCTATTCCAATAATGGCTGATTTCAGGACGTAAATGTGTGAATATTGGTTCAACATCTGTATATAACTTTTCTAAATAAATCATTTTTCTGCCTTAGTGATATTTCATTAGAAAACACTTACAGCCACAAACCAGTGTGGAGAGAGGAAAACGTAATGGAGTGCCAAGTTTCCCTCAACTAGCGTAATATGTCAGATAATAGTGTTCTACTTCTGAGCTTGTAGGCATTAACACTATTTGCTTTCAAGCTGACCATGTCAAGAATGATTTTATTTCAAAACAGATGATGAACTACTCTAATGTGCTGTGTGCACTGGCATGATGACTAAACCTGCACATGGGATGCACATTTTTCGTTCCACATACGTCTGTGATTGTAAGGTATTGCACCATTCGACGGGAATATGGTCCATTATTACATGCCGACCTCTCCAGAATGCTGTGAGGTTCAAGAAGTGCTGACACATGGAAAGACAACCATTTTTTTGTGTGGTTATGTTTGGTAATGCTCAAGAAGGAGACATTAGCTAATCTTAAGTGAAATAATGTATTCATTTGAAATGTAAAACGCCCCCAGGTAGGAAAGTGAGTTCTTTCAAGAAATGCGGACAGTAATGCACAGAAGAAAAAAAATGCAGTTAGAATAGATTACATTACCCTCCGTTTTCGTCTCGTAGATCCAAATACGCGATGATTCTTGTGAGTGTGGAACAAGTGAGAAAGTATAAAATGAAAAACACAAAACATTTTAAAATAATACTCTCTGACCTGATCATTTGTGAGGAGATTGTCAAGATAAGCGAATATATTACGGTAAACTGGAACTGCTAACATTTCCCGAATTAACACACTGTCAGAATGAATTTATCATACACAACGTACCTAATCTTTAACGTTGTGACCAAGAGCGGTCAAAACTGAAATCTGACAGAAATTTTTACTTAAGCTGGTCGAACAGTCCCTGTTTAAATATTCGTCTACAGAGTAGAAGGGGTTGCCTACCACAAAGTCTTTCAAACTCCGTTAAAACTGTACTTTATCTGAAACCAAGTTTTTAACTGTTGCTGGCAATTTATTGGTAATGTTTGTTCGTGACTATTGGACCCTTACTGGATCACGGTAAGTGATTTTAATTCTTTATATCGGTTGTTCTTATTCCTAGTATTGATACTATGTATTGAGCTATTGGTTGGAAATAGAGATATATTACTTGCAACAAATTTCATTAAGGTATAAGTAAGTATACTGAGAAGCATTGGTTAAAATACAAAGTTCCTTGAACAGGTTTCTGCATGATGTTCTTCAACTTAAACCACAAATGAGTCTTACTACACGCGATTGCACGCAAAAAATTTTTGCTATGTTTGACGAGTTACCCGATAATACGATCCCGTATGATATAATAGAATGAAAATAAGCAAAGTATGCATGTTTTTCTTTCTATATTTATATCTCCGACACCAGTCATCATTCTCACTGCAAATACTGACTTGTTTAGGCGCTTCGCCAATTCTGAGGTATGCCCTTCCCAACTGAATTTATTATCGAGTTGTAATCCCAGACGTTTAACACAGTCATCCTCTTCGAACTGCATGTCTTCATATGTTACACACGTGCTGGAAGGAAATCTCTTACAGGTACCGAAGATGTCTAGGTCTGTAACACGTGTGAAATCAAAGTTTGATTTAACATGATTTAACTAAATAATTTGAAGAAAGAGTACACCAAAGTCTCAGGAATGGAAGTCCTGTGTTCACTGACTGAAATAAAGGGAATTTATTCTACACTTCCTGGGCGTCTTAATCCGCGAGCATGTCGCACCTTGTGAAACTTAATAGATTCCGGAGAAAAAACTACGAAAGTGGAAAGCAAAATAACAGTCGCAAATGAAAGGTAACAGATTACGAAGGCAGCATTCGACAGGGGTAGTTAAGAGTTATATTCCTTGAAGATACGCATATTTTAACAATGGCTCTCAGGTCGCCATGACATTAACTATACGGAAGGTAAGTTTCCTACAATTTAAATGGAGATCAAACATAAAGCATGTTTAATGTAAACGCATAGCAATCAGAAGAAATGATTAAGGAGCGTTACGAAGTACACTGCAGTTAGCATACAATGGCGATTGTCTCCACGACGCTCGTTTTCTTCACGATCGGCATCTGTTCTCAGAAGTGGAAGGCACGGCCGTCAGGCGACACGAAAACCGACTCCCATCTCTCGAATCGCACCGTGGCAAGGAGCGGTCTTCAGCGCGGTACGGTGCGGCGTGGCGCGCAGGGCAGAGCGGTGGAAGAGAGCGATAAACTGCGGGAGCTTTATTATTTCACACCATTTCACCTTGCACAGGCCGAGTTATTATTTTTTCCACTGTTTGCGCTGTTACGTAACGAACGGCGAAAACACGACGCCGCACAGCTCGGCGTCCGCCATCTTCCGCGCGCCCACGAGTGCTCGTGACGCCACAGCAAAGCGTTCTTCAGCGCCGCGTCATTAATTGCGTAACAAAGTTAATTTTGTATAAATGCGGTTTATTCTAAAAATAATAGCCGGGAACAGCGACGTCCGCGTTAATTTCGCCTCTGTGCAAACAACTCCAAATTACATTTCGCAACAGCAAGCGGAGTGGCGCAGACGAGAGGGCAGCGGGCACAGAGGCTCGTCGGCCGCACACGCGCAAAGAGGCGCGCGCGCACTAGCTCGCGGGGGACAAAAAAGGGAAAAAAGGTCGATCACTTAAAATCGTGTTATATCGCTGACGCGGCCAAAGGAAATTAGCCATCGCTATCGGGTTAGCGGCCTAATTGTCAGCGCTCGGCGGAGATCCGCTGCAAGGAAAGAGCGCAGCGCAGCGCGGCGCGGCTCAGAGCGGCGGCGGTCGGGCCATCTCGCGCCTCGCCGCGCCGCTCCGCTCCGCGCTGACATTAATTCCGATTATTAAAAGCAGCGGCTCGCTGTCGCAGGCCGCTAATCCGGGGCCAGTGGACGGCAGGGCGTGGCGCCCGACGGCCGCCTCGCCGTCACTCAGCGCGCGCGGTCCAAGACTTTTACAGGCGAGCCGCCAACGTTTTTCCTACTACATACAGCAGTCTTACGCAATTGTTTCAAACGGCAGGGAGGTTGTAAGTTCTCGGCCTCGCTGTGAAAACTCTACTCAAAAATGCACTTATATCGAGTTCACAATTACATCTACACAATGACTCCGCACAATTCGAATTTACGTGCTTGGCAGGAAGTTCACAAAACAACTTTAAGCGTACTTCTCGACGGTGAACTCTCAAGAACAGCACATGGGAAAAGCGAACACCTAAATCTCTCCTTGTGTGCTGGGATTTATTTTCTTTTATTGCAATTGTCATTTCCCCTCTGTAGCTGAGTTAAAAAAAAAAAAAAATACATACATCAAAAAATTTTTTGCATCACCCCGGTTCCCAGAACTCACTGACTGTGGATATTGTACCACAGACACAGTCCCTTTGACTGTTCAGAGATGTCACTATATCCGCCAAAGATGGAAACAACGATGCATGAGCAGCGAATATAAGACGGAGTTGGTCCCACAGCCGATCAGTTCCAGTCATTCCACTAGGAAGGAGGTACATGGCTCATGTTGTCTGTAGTTCAACCATGCCTGGACAGTCAATACCGCGGTTCGGTCGCCTCCGCATTGTTACTTTGTGCCAGGAAGAGCTCTCAACAAGGGTAGTGTCCAGGCGTCTCGGAGTGAACCAAAGCGATGTTGTTCGGACATGGAGGAGATACAGAGAGACAGGAACTGTCGATGACATGCCTCGCTCAGGCCACCCAAGTGCAGTTACTGCAGTGGATGACCGCTGCCTATGGATTAAGGCTCGGAGGAACCCTGACAGCAACTCTATCATGTTGAATAATGCTTTTCATGCAGCCACAGGACGTCGTGTTACGACTCATACTGTGCGCAATAAATAGGCTGCATGATGCACAACTTCACTCCCGACGTCCATGGCGAGGTGCATCTTTGCAACCACGACACCATGCAGCGTGGTACAGATGGGCCCAACAACATACTGAATGGACCTCTTAGGAATGGCATCACGTTCACTTCACTGATGCGTGTCGCATATGCCTTCAACCAGACAATTGTCGGAGACGTGCATAAAAAGTTCTCGGTTTACTTGCCGGTCAAATTTGGATAAAATCCCAAGCATTCGATGACTACCTCCGTCATCTTCGTCAGGGGTAAAACTGACTGTCGTGGACCGGTGAGGCTTCCGCTTTTATAAGACGTGGACGGCTTCTCATTGGCTGGATGACGTCATCCAGCCAGCCAGGCGTGTTGTCCAGAATGGACAAAATCAAATGGCTCTAAGCACTATGGAACTTAACATCTGAAGTCATCAGTCCCCTAGACTTAGAACTACTTAAACCTAACTAACCTAAGGTCATCACATACATCCATGCCCGAGGCAGGATTCGAACCTGCTACCGAAGCAGCAGCGCGGTTCCGGACTGAAGCGCCAAGAACAGCTCGGCCACAGCGGCCGGTCCAGAATAGACATTTTCTTCTTTTTCAGTTGAGGCAACAATGAAAGTATTTTTTAATCATGCTGGTGCAAAAGACCGAGTAGTATTCTCTGACTGTTTTAGGCTATGCGCTGTAATCAGTGAGAATTCCATTTGCACACAGTAATAACCTGACTAAACTCTCGTTCTATCAATTTTCAGGTACTGTTCGTCAGTCTTGCCCTTATTAGGTGAGATTAATAGGCGAAATAGAGAAAATGCAAAGAAGAGCGGCGTGTTTCGTAAAGCATTGGTTTTATTAAGCAAGCGCGAAAGTGTGACGGAGAGTCTAATCGAAGTGGTTACACGTCTCACTTTCAGATTTCAGCTACCCTTGAATAAACGCATCAACAATCTTATAAAGAACTATCCCTATGTTAAATTACTCATGTACATTACGCAGTACGCTCTACTCTTTTCTTCTTGTACGCGTAAGGAGTCAGCTGTCGCCTTCGAATTCTCAGTGTTGAATATCAACTGTGAACTTCCTCTATGTTTTTGACAGTGGCTGCCGTTGAAAGCTGTGCCGCACATGTATCATTTATGAAGTAGCAACTGATTTCTGAACAGTTGAAACTTCACATGTAAGCTTTTTATAAACCCTCAATAACTTCAGATGAACGTTCATCGTCGACTAACCATCTACCGCACTATGTTGTATGAGGCTAGTTTGTCCTCGCTTGTTTCCAAAAAAAGAAGAGTCAGATATGAGTACGAACTGATGAAAAAAAGTATTGATTTTGTAAGGTCTTTGCTTCACTTTTGTTATTGTAGGGAAATACACGGCCGTTTGAAAGATGAGGCAATGTTAAAAATTAATATCAATTAATTTATCTTAATTGCTTCCACTGTAACACAGGTATACCGAAAGAATTTCCCTAAGAGTGCAACACAACATTTGTGAACGTACTTTTACCACCTGCCCACTGTTTGGCATGCCATCATCTTATTTTGCATTTTTTAACTTTTCTTTAATGATTGCTTTGAGATGCTCTCCAGTTTGGTTGCACTACATATCGATATGAGCTTTGTGAAATTTGGGCTCAGTAGCATAAGGGAAAAAGAGTGAACCTATGCATTAAAATAAATAAAAAAAATCAATGAAAATAAAATTATCAACTTCGCAAACTGTTACTTCAGTATGACAAATTCATCCATTACCAAGCGTAGGCCGTTTGATTACCTCAGACTCGTCAAGTGAGCGCGTTCTCGTGTCACAGATCGCACTGGTCAGATGTCGAGACGGCTCAGTTACCCCGCAACAGGTAGGCAGAGGGCACAGCAAGCCTATCCGTTCCCTTTTTCGACCCAACCCGGACAACGCCTGTAGTTTTTCACCTTCGAGGGAAGATAGCAGGCTTTACAAGTATAATGTCTTCGTTTTCAGTTCGTTTACCGGAGGAAAATTATCAATTCGGATGCTACTCTCGAGAAATAACTGGAAAAAATGCCATTTGTTAAACAAACAAACAAACATTGAAGGTTTCTTTTACAGCTTGCTGGCGTCTAAAATTAACTGCACTCTAACTATGAAGCAAGTCACAATTTACTGGGAAAAAACACGAATTGTGACATAGAACCTGCATACCAAAATTAGAAATTTTCTATTGACAATGCAGGCAACAGAAAAAGATGGTACAAAGTGGACGTTCATATGTGACAAGAAACAAATTTTGTTAAAAAAAAAATTGATGGCGTTTTTCACATAACCAACACCGATGCTTTAAATAGCTCGTCACAGACAAGTAGCTCTCGAGGTGATCTGCGACCACGTTGGTACTAATGATCGTGCACCTGTCTTGGCCGCCAAAATAGGTGTAACAACGGGAAAGTTCAAAACCATAGTTTGTTTCAGCCATTTTATCACGTTTACGCGTCGAATCATCTTACTGTGCCGATTCTACACAATCGATTGGTAAATACACACCATTTTGCTCACATGACTCGCGACCAGGACTAATAATTTTTCCTGTGAGCTTAATTGAGGGACTAAGCCAAACAAGAACGTCGCCTTAATGATTTCCACATACGGTGCCTGAGATCCCTCCTCGGAGTAACGTGGAAGGACCGAGTGACCAACGAAGCAGTGCTATCTAAAATTAACTTCAACAGTATTTCAGCTATCTTGAAGCAGAGACGACTCGGCTGGCTGGGACATGTCCACCGTATGGATCCTGACAGATTACCAGGTGAGGTGATGCTTGGAGAGATCTCTATAGCCAAAAGACCTGTAGGACGTTCTGTATTGAGGTTCAAGGACTCCTGTAAACGAGATATGGAGAGCTTTGGAATCGACACAAACAGATGGAAGGCACGGGCTAGCATGAGACCAGAGTGGCGTGATGATATATCATCTGGAATGTCGAAGCATGACGAAGGCTTGTTAGACAGATTAAGGCAGAAAAAGCTTCGCAATGCTACCACTGCTCCTGCCTCGGCTGCCAGATACACTTGTGACAATTGCGGCAAGAGATGCCGTCCTGCCATTGGCTTGACAAGTCATACGAAAAAATGCAACCCATAAACACACACACACTGCAACAATCATCTACCATGATATCGTGGACAATATATATACATATAATTGAGGGAGATATGCAAAATGAAACACATGCTGACTGAACCGCTAAATTATCGTGTTACCGACTTTCCTACAACCTTATGAACGAAATTTCATTTGTGAACGAAATACAACAACTGCAGCTAAGATAATTGTTACGGTGTCGTCTCGCCAACTACATTTGTACACACTACCAGAAAAAAGCGTATCAGACACTTGATGATTTACAATGACTAAAAAAATGTTAGACGAGGAATGACATATCTAAATATTAACTTTATTTCACTTAGGACACTATCAGATACAGGATAATAGATGAATAGGTGTGTGTAATTCTTGTCTAGACAACGTGCATGGAAGAGCAGAACTTCAGAAGCACAGGAATGCTCAGCCAACACTTGCACGTTTCAACTGCACCTTTCTTCTCAAACAGTCTTTACGCCTGACGGACACGGATTCCATGAGATTACTGTATTCCTGGAAGCCATTAATTAATCCTCAGGAAGAGCAATTTCGAGGAACCTCCTTCCGCTCTGTCATACCCGTTGGAGGTTGTGTGTCAGCCGCAGCTCGTCTCCCAAGATAATGTCAGGATTATGGTCTACCGAACATGCTAACCATGGAACTACAATTATATTGCCACTTCGTTGCATGTTGTTCACTAGATGAGCTTAACGAGGACGACCCTCTTCGTCGGAAAGAAGGAAAGGACCTCCAATGTCATGTGAATACGACAGAACAGAAAATCGGTGTTTTTCTGCCCCGTACCACCAGTAAGTCAAAATATTATTTCGGAAGACGCAATCATTACGCCTGTCAATGCAGATTCCTGCCCACGCCAACACTCCGTACGAAACGAATCGCCCAAAGACTCTCCTTACTGCGGACGCTTAACCACCTACTGCAAGCTAGTCACGCAAACAACGCAAATATCGGTGAAGCCCTGCCTCTCAGCAAAGTTGACTGGCACTACCAGCTGAACGCATACAAACGCCCAGCCGGCAACAGCAGGAAAGCAAATTTGCACACTCAACAAAACAGAACCCATCTAATCTTCACACTGTGCGATCGATTTATGACCAATCGACCACTCACATGACAACCGTGGCACGTTACAGATACGCAGACGCTGCAGCTGTTCTAGGAGACATCGTCGGTACCTTTCATCGATTCGAACTGATACTCTTTATGACGCACCTAAGCTTTGAGACTGGTACCGAGCATTGTGCGATACCGAGTAACTAACCATTATCCTACCCTTGCATGATCTGTCGCAGCAAGCAAGAAAACCGCTACTGCTCTTACTACCCGTCCAGACTGACGCAGAGGTTTTTTCCCCTTGGCGCTTGCCTTGGACCTTTTTCCCGCTCACTTAAAACCGCTACTCTTCAATCGTTTTCGTCCACTTCTATCACCTCGATAGTCATCAAAAGTACCCGGACACCCCCAAAAACCTACGTTTTTCATATTACGTGCATTGTACTGCCACTTATTGCCAGGTACGCCATATCAGCGACCTCAGTAGTCATTACACATCGTGAGAGAGCAGAACGGTGCGCTTCGCGGAACTCACAGATTTCGAACGTGGTTAGTTGATTGGCTGTCACTTGTGTCATACGTCTGTACGCGAGATTTCCACACTCCGAAACATCCCTAGCTCCACTGTTTCCGATCTGATAGTGAAGTGGAAACGTGAAGGGACGCGTACAGCACAAAAGCGTACAGGCCGACCTCGTCTGTTGACTGACAGAGACCGCCGACAGTTGAAGAGGGTGGTAATGTGTCATACCCAGACATATATGCAAACCATCACACAGGAATTCCAAACTGCGTCAGCATCCACTGCAAGTGCTATGACGGTTTGGCGGGAGGTGAGAAAACTTGGATTTCGTGGTTAAGCGGTTACTCAGAAGCCCACATCACGCCGTAAATGCCAAACGACGCCTCGCTTGGTGTAAGGAGCGTAAACACTGGATGATTGAACAGTGGAAAAACATTGTGTGGAGTGAAGAATCACGGTACACAATGTGGCGATCCGATGGGAGGGTGTGGGGATGGCGAATGCCCGCTGAACGTCATCTGCCAGAGTGTGTAGTGCCAACAGTAAAATTCGGAGGCAGTGGTGTCATGGTGTGGACGTGTTTTTCATGGAGGGGGCTTGCACTCTTGCTTGTTTTGCGTGGCACTATCACAGCACAGGTCTACATTGACGTTTTAAGCACCTTCTTGCTTCCCACCGTTGAAGAGCATTTCGGGAATGGTGACTGCATCTTTCGCCACGATCGAGCATAATGCACGGCCTGTGGCGGAGTGGTTACACGACAATAATAACATCCTTGTAATGGACTGGCCTGCACAGAGCCCTGACTTGAATCGTATATAAGACCTTTGGGATTTTTTGGAACGCCGACTTCGTGTCAGACCTCACCGATCGACATCGATACCTCTCCTCAGTGCAGCACTCCATGAAGAGTGGGCTGCTATTCCCCAAGAAACCTTCCAGCACCTGACTGAACGTATGCCTGCAGGAGTGGAAGCTGTCATCAAGGCTAAGGGTAGGTCAACACCATATTGAATTCTAGCATTACCGATGGAGGGCGCCACGAACTTGTAAGTCATTTTCAGCCATGTGTCCGGATACTTTTGATCACATAGTGTACATCGACTTTAGAGAGCTGACTGAAGACATTTCGGATTGAGAGTCTATATCACGTCGCTGTTCGCAAGATTCTCGATCGTTGTTCCCTTCTGAAATTTCCGCAGACCTATGAGTACGATCTTTGCTCGTAGATAACACTGCCCTGATGTTCTTCGTGTGTCTCCCCCTGACTGAAAGCAGGAGTTTTAAAATTACATTTGCGGACACTGTAGTGGAGTTTGCTACTCATGGTCGTTGCTCCCTTTAGAAATTTCCGCGGAATTGTAAGATCTTTGCTCGTAGACTACATCGCCCTCATGTTTTTCAGGCATCGCCCCCTAACTGAAAGCGAGTTCACAGTTTTTAAATTACATTTTCGAAGACTGTAGTGGAGTTTGTTAGCTCACACTGTGACCCAACAGCTTTTCTCCCACTAATGATCTGCCGTGCTACATGTTGCGGCACATCACACGTTGCCCCGTAACCTTTACTCACATCGAAATGACCCGTAGCAAAGGGCACCGGCGATTGTTGAGCCGCAGTACTTCAGCACCGACCGGTTAACATTTTAACTGATACTGCTGTTTTAGGCACCACTGATTTACCACTGCCTTTGTATGAGCACTGGAAGTACTTGCGACGCATTTCAACTTGCAGTGTCGCCCTCAGGCCTCCACTGGCTGCGCACGGGTAGCAGGTTCTCCCTTCCTAGCGCGATGTTCTGTCGCCAGACGGCGAACGTGCAGTGTGTTGCACGAGAACTACGAACTGCTTTTCGTTTGGTAGTTCGATCGTGACTACGGGAACACTTTCGAGCAGACTTGCCAGTTCACCTTTATAAACGCATAAACGTACGTTTACATATTGTAAGCGCTGGAAGAATTTAATGACTCATAAGCAATATCCTATTTTAATGAAGTATTAACAAATTTACATATCTATAAATTAAGGAACAGTCATATCAAAACGAGACAGATGGGGAAAAAGTTAGAAAACCGTTAATTATTTCACAAGTAATCGCCATAACTGTTAATACATTGATCCCACTGTGGAAGACGACGATCATTGCCTTCACGGAAAGATGTTTGCGGTTGCCTACGGAACCATGGTGGTATCCAGGCGTGCACCTCCTCGCCCGAAGCAAATCGACGGGCACGAACGTCTTTCTTCAGGCTTCCAAAAAATATGCAAATCGCATAGGGAGAGATCGGGACTGTATGAAGTATGTATACGGGATTGCTAGCGAAACTTTTGCAGTTTATTTGAAACAACCCGCCAACATAATGCACGTCCACATTTCCGATGCTCCATTTGTCGCTGATAAACCCATCAGAATCACGTACATCCAGAAATTTTAAAGCAGAGGCGTGTAACGGATTTAACAGTGGCTTATCTACATAACAAGTCTAAATCAGCACAATCGCCGCTTTCTTGTTCCCGTGACAATAATACTTTGTTGCTGTACACGAGACCAGAGGTCGTCGAACTGGATGCGGCCCGAATCCAGTATTTCTGCGGCCCGCGGTTCTCAATCGTTTTTTATACTTCAAATGTATGTACCTACTATCATACGCATCCAGAAACGTCAACTAACGTTAGGAGCTTATAAGACAGTAGTTCTCCAGGTCACTTACAAACAAAGTTACTTACTGAGACAGAAATATCTTAAAATGTGTTTAATTTTAATTGACGTTGGTGAATTCGCCCGCTCAACTTAGGGACATAAGTAAAGCAGCCACTGTGGGGTTATAGCATGTGAGACGGGGAATGTTTTATTGTTTGTCTTCCAGTACTGAAACATCACTGGCGTGTGTGACTCGTACCAATCAGCTGCTACTATATAAATTTCAAACGGAAGTAAAATGGATTCGAGATACGGTCATTTTCAAATGCAGTGCTACAAACTTTCAGGAGTGATGGACGAAGTAAAGGTATCAATTTGAGTTAAGGGACCGTGGTCCGGAATAGACTGAGTCCAAAGTTATAAGAAATAATCGCTCTGATACCCCTGACAGTGTTATGCTTGTACCAGCACTGTTGTTGCCAAGAATGTAGGTCAGACCACTTTCAAATGTGGTAATATGCACCAAAACAAAAAAAAGTGTGGTAAACATGGGCTCTAAAATGAATACTTTAAGAGCTATGAGCATTTGTTCATTAACCATGCAGTGGAACACATCTCTTCTACTGCAACTTCTTTGGTTTGTATAGTATTGGGGGAGGTAGTAAGGACCAGAACAAGAAATAACGTTCAGTAAATACGCTCTCTAAAATGCATACCTTACCTTGAGATCCCTAGGCACTTCTTCAGTAGAATAGATGTGTTTCATACTATCGAACATGGACAAGTGCTCGTAGCTCTTAGGACGTGTTTACTAGACATGTTTTTCCTGGTTTGGTCCATACTAGCACCTGTGTAAGTTGCGTATCTTAGCCACGGTCCACGCGGCTCCCCCCGTCAGAGGTTCGAGTCCTCCCTTGGGCATGGGTGTGTGTGTGTCACCCTTAGCGTAAGTTAGATTAAGTAGTGCGCAAGCTTAGCGACCGACGACCTTAGCAGTTTGGTCCCATAAGACCTTACCACAAATTTCCAATTTTCCAAAATCTTAGGGACAACAGTACCGGTACATATATTCCACAGTCAGAAGTAACAGAACGATCTTCGCTTACAACTTTCGACTCGGTTCGTTAGCGGACCAGGGTCCCTTACTTCAAATTGGTAACATTACCCTTCCTGTATTTGTAGTAAGGAACATGAAATTAAAGTAAGGCTGTTCTAATACAACTTGATAAGCAGAAGAAAAATGACATTAAAACATTTAGTAAACATCTTTCATCACGTCTCATATTGCATAGCGCTTGGAAATAATGAGTTAATTGTCAGGTGACACAGACAACACAACGCTTCATCGGGCAATTACAGTATCACAACTTTGGAGTCGCTGAGGTTGACAGTAATCTGAAACAGAATAGTCGAAACTTTACGTTCCGAATGGTGCTAACTTCTAACGATCAGTCCTTAGTGGCCGGCGGCAAATGTATCACCATCTTACTTGAGCTAGTCTACTGGGGACTCATAACACACTGATTTGTATACGTTACCAATTCATAATTAGATGGTACTGTAAGCGGCCCGAGATACTGGCACATAATGTCAGTCCTGAACAAAAATGTTTGATGACTAGTGCTCTGGATCGTTCCAATACAACGTCCTTCACTGTGTGAGTACGGATACTCTGATCGTTCCCCTAACGCGTTTTAACCACGCTGGAACCTCGTGTTTTAGTTAGGTTACTATATTTCTCATGAAGGTTTTACTCATACTTCTTTGTGCCGAATAGCTATTACACAATGTTCAGCAGCGAAACAACTATATACTTTTACTGTGGGAATCAAAGAAATGCACATAAGCTTGATATCATTCGTTTGATTCCGATTACGTGCAGTTGCGTCATGAGAATCAGTTTCTCCGTCTCCTGGAATCAAAAAGAAAGATTTGTCTGTTCTGAAGCAATAACAATCCAGGAACGGATACGAGAAATCGGACGTAATAAAGAGAAACATACAACACAACACAGTTTCGCTTTCAACCACTAACAGTAGTCGTGCTTGCGGATTAAAGTAGGCAGTTCAGGTTCCCTATATTGCAAACTAATATTCTTTTCAATGACCAATTCCTCAGCACTTTTATTCCATCATCACTAGGAACTCCTGTTCTAGTCTTAGAAGAATGTTAGATTTGTTCTTCACTCTATTTATATTAATGCAATTACTGGCAAATATACAGGGTGTTACAAAAAGGTACGGCCAAACTTTCAGGAAACATTCCTCACACACAAAGAAAGAAAATATGTTATGTGGACATGTGTCCGGAAACACTTACTTTCCATGTTAGAGCTCATTTTATTACTTCTCTTCAAATCACATTAATCGTGGAATGGAAACACACAGCAACAAAACGTACCAGCGTGACTTCAAACACTTTGTTACAGGAAATGTTCAAAATGTCCTCCGTTAGCGAGGATACATGCATCCGCCCTCCGTCGCATGGAATCCCTGATGCGCTGATGCAGCCCTGGAGAATAGCGTATTGTACCACAGCCGTCCACAATACGAGAACGAAGAGTCTCTACATTTGGTACCGGGGTTGCGTAGACAAGAGCTTTCAAATGCCCCCATAAATGAAAGTCAAGAGGGTTGAGGTCAGGAGAGCGTGGAGGCCAGGGAATTGGTCCGCCTCTACTAATCCATCGGTCACCGTATCTGTTGTTTGAGAAGCGTACGAACACTTCGACTGAAATGTGCAGGAGCTCCATCGTGCATGAACCACATGTTGTGTCGTACTTGTAAAGTCACATGTTGTAGCAGCACAGGTAGAGTACCCCGTATGAAACCATGATAACGTGCTCCATTGAGCGTAGGTGGAAGAACATGGGACCCAATCAAGACATCACCAACAATGCCTTCCCAAACGTTCACAGAAAATCTGTGTTGACGACGTGATTGCACAATTGCGTGCGGATTCTCGTCAGCCCACACATGTTGATTGTGAAAATTTACAATTTGATCACGTTGGAATAAAGCCACATCCGTAAAGAGTACATTTGCACTGAAATAAGGATTGACACATTGTTGGATGAACCATTCGCAGAAGTGTACGCGAGGAGGGCAATCAGCTGCTGATAGTGCCTGCACACGCTGTACATGGTACGGAAACAACTGGTTCTCGCGTAGCACTCTCCATACAGTGACGTGGTTAACGTTACCTTGTACAGCAGCAACTTCTCTGACGCTGACATTAGGGTTATCGTTAACTGCACGAAGAATTGCGTCGTCCATTGCAGGTGGCCTCGTCGTTCTAGGTCTTCCCCAGTCGCGAGTCATAGGCTGGAATGTTCCGTGCTCCCTAAGACGCCGATCAATTGCTTCGAACGCCTTCTTGTCGGGACACCTTCGTTCTGGAAATCTGTCTCCATACAAGCGTTCCGCGCCACGGCTATTGCCCCGTACTAATCCATACATCAAATGGGCATCTGCCAACTCCGCATTTGTAAACATTGCACTGACTGCAAAACCACGTTCGTGATGAACACTAACCTGTTGATGCTACGTACTGATGTGCTTGATGCTAGCACTGTAGAGCAATGAGTCGCATGTCAACACAAGCACCGAAATCAACATTACCTTCCTTCAATTGGGCAAACTGGCAGGGAATCGAGGAAGTACAGTACACACTGACGAAACTAAAATGAGCTCTAACATGGAAATTAAGCGTTTCCGGACACATGTCCACATAATATCTTTTCTTTATTCGTGTGTGAGGAATGTTTCCTGAAAGTTTGGCCGTAACCTTTTTGTAACACCCTGTATAACAATGTAAAGAAGGTCCTACAAAAACTAACTTTATAGAGAATAATGCATCAGTAAAAGTAACCACTGATGATGCTACAAATAAATCCAAACATGCTTGACCACTGAAAAGAATAGTTGTTTGCTTAACAGGTGCACAAGAAGTCGCATAGAACACCTTGATGACATGCTGTATCTGCTCAAACATCTAACTTCGATTTATTATGCTGTCTACCAACTTCAGAGTTGCCTTGTCAAATAAAGAAAAAACTTCACACATTCTCTGTATGCGAATAAACCACAGAATCGTACTCGAGCGACAAGATATTCGCATCGGACAACAAACGCTGCAAACTACAAAGCCGTACACGCGCCTTCAAACTGCGAAGAACGTGAGCGACGACCGCGACAATGGCAGCGTACATACCGCGCGAGCTAAGCGGTTGCTGCGTCAGGGATCGATCTCGCCACGTGTTGTGCGGCTCGAGGGAGCGCTGTAAAGACGGCCGCCACAACCTGAGGTCTCCACCTCGTGAGAACGTATTGCCCTCGCGTCATCCATATTGTGGATAGAATGAAGCACTTCATTCTCCAACGGAATAAGAGACTTGAAATACGGCTGCAGTACGTTACAGCTGTGAGCCCAGCGAAGTACGCTAGCGTAGGCATCTGGGTGTTCCCATTAAGTGTACCACTATGTGTGCTTTCAGTGAACATCCTATGAACCGAGCTAAAACTACAATCTAGGAGGAACGGAGTACAAGTCCACACTGCACAGTGATGAGGCAGGAAATCAGCCGTGGCTTTATGGGATCATCCCATTGGATAACCAGCTCTCCGCGCACCTGTCCGTTAATTAAAGTAAATGAACGGAGAAAAGTTTGTACAAGAAATTAGCTGCTAAAGACTTGGTAGTTTCACGCTTTGTAAAACTTTCTTTACTCTATTTACATTACTAGAGCTATGGACAAATACATTAAAAATGGCTCTGAGCACTATGGGACTCAACATCTGAGGTCATCAGTCCCCTAGAACTTAGAACTACTTAAACCTAACTAACCTAAGGATATCACACACATCCATGCCCGAGGCAGGATTCGAACCTGCCACCGTAGCGGTCACGCGGTTCCAAACTGAAGCGCCTAGAACCGCACGGCCACACCGGCCGGCCACAAATATATAACAACGTAAAGACGCCCTACAGCCACTCAACGACGACACCTTCCCCTTCACCTGAGCTTCATCAGCAAACAGCCGTACACTGCCGTTCACCCTGTCCGCCAGATCATTTACCTATATATAGCGTTAGAGTGGTCGTATCATACTTTTTTGGGGCACTCCGCACTCCTGACGACACCTCTGTATCTGATGAACACTCGTCATCGAGAACAAGGTACTGGATTTTATTACTTAAAAAGTCTTTGAGCCACGCGCATATCAGAGAACATAATCCGTATGCTTGGACCTTCTCAACAGTCTGCAGTGGGGTGCCATGTCAAACATTTTCCCGAAATGTAGAAACATGGAATCTGAATGTTCCCTTTCATTCGTAGTTCACTGGTTATCAAGTGAGTAGCGGGCTCGGAATGTGTGCAAGAATTCTGCAGCAAAGCCATATTGAGGATACTGGCCTGTAATTATGCGCGTCCGTTCTTTTACCTTTCTTTAATACGGGAGTCACACCCGCTTTTTTTCCAGACGCTTGGCACTTGGCGAGAGATTCGCGATATATCCAAGCTACGTAAAGAGCGAATGCCGCAGAGTACTTTCTATAAAATCGAACTGGAATTCCCTCTGGACTTAACGTACGATCTTCCTGCGTACATAATTTTTTAAATGTGAAATTAAAAGCTTCAGCTTTCCTTTTGATATCTTGGATTGCCGCATCAGACTGGTCGACGAGTGACTACATGTAAGCCTTCGCCCCGCTTAACGATTTTCGTATGACCAGATTTTCCTCGGCTTCTCGGCAAGATCTTTCGCTTCGGTATGACGATGGAAGTTGTTCTATACTTCCCACACTGATCTTCTTACGGACGCACGAAAATCTACTAACTTTCACCAGTCGATACGTACACAAGAATCTTACTGGAAATGCGGCTAATGACATATCTGGGAATATCAGTAGATGATTGAGGGGCGAAGAGATTACCATCAAATTTCGACAACACAAAGTACTTCTCATTAAGCTCATCTAGTTGTAAAAATAATCTACTCAAAGAATATACGGAATACATTTTATAAAATTTGCCAACTTATAGTGTGAAGCACAGCGACTATTTGGAAAGGCGAATGAAGGTAACAAGTTCATTTCCTCTGTTTTATCTTGTAACGCACTTTATTGAATTATTTAAGATATGCACTGTATACGAACAAAGTGGATGAATGCCTTATTCATCAATAAATGCCTTACTGAGTATTTGAAAACCACCTTTCTATTCCACTCAGCGAAATGTTATTGCGGCAGCAGAGCTGTGCGTAAGGAATTTGGCTGCAGCGTTCTGCTAACGTCAGATGCGCCACGTTCCTTTGAAACGTGCCCGTCATGGAACAGAACTGAAACGCCGGCAAGCCGTCAACCACGTCACTCACCTTCCCAAAATCTCATTACGCGAGGTGATTAGTTCGCATGATTGTGCGGAGAACAGCCTCAGATCGATATTACGCAAGTTTCATGTTCACCCTCCGATTCCCACTGAAATGTGGTGCGCGAATATTGCCAATGCAAATTCAACTCCTATGGGAGATCGCTGAGTCCTACCTATACACGTTTTCATATAACTGAAGAAGGACGCATTCTAGCTGCGGGATATACTTACAAAGCTGGTTAGAGCGGCATGTTTATAAAAACTACCGACCCATTTGTTCCCTTCATTCTAGACACTATATCGCTAACAATTTAGTGCAACCACGAGGACGCTGTACAAGATACGAGGCTGCAGCGTCATTATCTGAAATTGTTTTGGTAGTTTTCCAACAAGTACATTTCAAAGGCATCCCTTTACATAAAATGAATATGAACTTTCATTATTTAAAAATGAGTACTTCACAGGCAAATTAAGGAATTCATTAATTTTCGACGTCTACAATTCCTGCGGTCATTCCAAGAAACGTTTTTAACGATAAAACTAAAACCGTGAAACGTTGGCGAATAAAATGCAGCATTCTGCAACATAAGCATGGAAGGAAGAAGGCAGGAGGAGATTGCTAGCAGAGAACTGCCTTAATTAAATTTGCCAGCATTCGGGAACGGGGGTTTGTGAGGAAAGAAAAGATCGAACCTAAGAAATGTGGCGCGACTACAAGACGACCAAACATGGCTACGCTCAACTGAGGAATGGCACGAACGAATCATTGTATGAGTTTGATGGCTTTTGTTGTTCTGTTCCTGTAGAAACTGCATGGTGGTGTCGTCGTCATCGTTGTTATGTTTATGGTTTTCATTCGGAACACTTATTTGATGCAAGGCTTGACGCTAGCATATACTTGTGCAAGTTGCTTCAAAGCCAATACAGCTTACCTCCCCTTTAATGCGCTTACTGTAGTAAAGCCTAGGTATTCCTCTACAATTTTATCTTTCACATTTATATCAATTATACTGGTGTTTTAGTACTGGTGCCGTAAGGAGGCGTGAATAATGTAGATTATTTCCAAATGCGTGGTTGAGGCAGCAGTTCGTATGTCTTTAAGTTCGCATCTCCACAGTCTCTCGCTATGATTAACCACTGTCAGAGTTGAAACTGATTGATATATTAACTCTCCTTGAACAGAGTGATGTTTATCTCTTCTTTCTTGAAGAAAAGGATGCACCGTCCATGTATCATTTCCAGGTGAAGCAGTTTAGAAATGAAAGAAACTGCCTCCCTTTCCAGAAGATGTATTGTATAAACTTTATACGGTTGTCTGACGTACACTCAAAACATCCACAGAGAATTATGGACGGCAAGAGACAGATACTTGAAGAGTGAAAAAATTGATATCAGCTGAAAGAAACATTAGAATACAGATATATTGTCATCCTTTATACTTTGATGCTTCAGGATGTGTTCTATCAACTGATTCCTGCCTTTACTCATCTGTGAAATAAATTTCTTTTTCCACAATTCGACTCACAAGCAAACAGTCCACCTGCAGCACAGTTCTTATGATAATTTTTGAATAATAAATATTTTACTAACAGTGGAATGGTTCCTTGTATATTCCCGGTAGTTGTCACAAAAATACGAAATGTCTATAGGATGACGAAAACAAACATTTTCCTTACACCAGGAACACTAGATAAAAGGAAAATTCATATACTGAGGCACTTCACAGTACTTACCAGTTTTTTACGTGGACGGAACTAGAATGGAGTAAAATTGTCTTGACCGTTATTCTGCATGTTGTGCTGGACACCAGGCAAACTTGATCAAATTCTTAAAATGTGGTGATGTAAACTGATAATGTAGAAATGACTCAAGTTTAACAATACTTTTTTGCTGAAAAACATGCAATGACAAACAGCTATCAGACTTTATACTGCCCTAAAATTATCTGAAAAATGCTTTACGCTGCTGAAATTTTGTTATGGAGAGGCTGAATCACACTATTAGCTCCGGGTGAAATCCGAATTATGAGTCTTTTCGTCGTCTTGAAAACACAGGTATCATTATGTCAGGCCATGAGTCCAACAAACGCAATGAGTTATTTTCTGCAAGTGCTAAGAAGACTTTTCGGATGTTACACTGAGAATTATTCTCATCGTTTTTCCAGATTTCGCTGCGTCGATTACAATATTTTTGCAAGTATTCAGTCTTTTTTGTTTTTGGCAAAATCTGCCTTGATTTTCCTGAAGACAGATATGAAGCTGCGCAAATGGTAATGCACTGATAGCTATCACTGGCATTATTGTATACGAATGTGTCGCAGCATTCATCAAGTGCACAAAGCGACTTTATCTTTTTTCTGCTCGAAATGATAAAGTGCGGTTTGCACGCAATTCTTGCACGAAATCTGATTGACTGGCTTTATACGCAGCATTTCAGGGAATAACAAAAAGCCTTGTCTTGACGTCACCTAAGAACTACTTTATAATATTACCTGTAAATGACATTTCCTCTGCACGTTTACTTATAGCAAACTTCTTAATTTTGTGACATCCTTTTTCGTATGAGTTCCTGAATCTGTTTAACCAGATCGTAGGAGCCTGGAAACCAGCAATCTTCATCTCACTTGTAATTCAGAGGGCACAGTCTGGTAGATCTCCCTCGCTAACGGTGCACTCTCATGTGCAGCTCCAAGTCTTTCGAATAGTTTTTCTTTCACTTATTTGCGAGGTTCATTTTGGCGCATATATCGTACTTCGTGCAAACTTTTCTTCCATTTAAACTATTCATGTCCAGAATTTAGGAAATGAAACCGGCTTTGCACACTGCTTTATGTTCAAGCGTTTTCTCCCTCCTTCGTTTAACCAGAAAATTTAATGCCTTCTCTTGCTCACTGAAAGCTAATATTGTACAGGTTTTCTTTGGGCTTAGAAAGTACTCTCTTTTTTTCTGGACTTTAATTAGCACGACGATCATAGCTCGAACTCAATTCACGGAGTTGTCCGAGTTATTTCCTCTTTCTTCTAATGTTTCAACAATTTCTAACGAAAATTCGATATCATTCCAATTAACATCCAAGAAATTAACTAATAAATACCAGATATACAGGTCTTCGGGAGCAGTAAGTGATTTCGGCCTATTTATAATTTTTCGTTAGCAAGTTTAAAACATTATTGTGCAACTCTGAAAACTGCACAAAGGTAGATGCTATTTGTAACCGTATACGAAGAAATCAGAAAGAAAATTAATTCAGTTTTATCTCCATTATTAGTACTTAGCGATAGCGCAAGGGCAACTATTAATTATTATGGATATTAAATGGGTTGCCAATTCGAGTAAATAGTAACTTCGAACAACTGTGTCAGAGAAACTATCAACGGAAACTGAAATTCGCTTTACAAATTACGATCGCATTGCTCCTTGATAACCGTTGACCGATGTGCCATCAATCGAGGAATGTGCCCGTAGCTTTGGGCATGCGCTATCTACTACAGTTATGGCACGGGTGTGCATTCCTCCAGCCGCCTGGCGAGCTACGAATTTGGCAATTTTCATCATTAAAAAAAATTGCAATAGTTTGTTTCTTTCGGTGTATTATTCCTGTATAAAAAGTTTCAGAGCAGGTTTAGACATGTCGGACTTCACTGTAACTGTGCCAGTATTTCCTCATTAGTTATTCGATGTCCCCATGCAGTGTTCAACACTCTTCTGCAACACCAGATTTCAAAAGCTATGTTCCCTTCTTTTTTGTACTGTTTATCGTTCTCGTAAAGCTGTATCGTCTGTAGACAAATACTTTTAGAAGAAACTCCCTAAAATTTAAAATTTGTATTTGTTCACAATTAATCCTTTATGTCAATAGCCTACTCTAAAACAGATAAAAACTGGCCCGCTGCAATCTGTTAACTGAACTCTATACAATGAAGGCAGGCGATGGTTTTTCCTGTTGAATGTGCAAAACTGCAACATCATATGGAAAACTACCGTTGGTTTCTACTCAGCGATTACTTCCGTCCCAATCTCAACAGGTCCTCAACCAAAGTAACGCAACTCGTCCACAAGACAGATTGCTTACATCTATTTACAGTACCCTATCCCAACTAACAAAACGGAGCTTCTTACAACTGCGTTGATATATCCACAAATACTTGTAAAAAGTAGTTCTGCGCCTAATTCTGCTGTCTCTAATTAATGCACTCATAGATGACGATGAAGTGAACTACAGAGTCAGAAATTCTGCGAGATGTTAGGCGAGTGATGTAAGTTTTGCTGAAAATATTTTTACAACCAACAAACCCATTTCCCAACGAATCTTTACGCAGCTGCTCAACTCTACTGGGAGTGTATCGTGCAGAAAAACTGTATTCGGCTCTCGAGCGTGACACGCTGTTTGTATGTATACTTACAGCACTGAACTAAATGACGGAAAGTTTTCTCATTTTTAATTGGACGAGCACTTCGCAACTTCTATGAGAAGCTGTAGACTGCGAAATTGCAACCTGTTGCTTGGCCAATGCGATTACCCGACTTTTAACTCCCGCACATTTTTCCCTTCTTTTCGTGAAATGACACGTGTGTACAACCGTTCACAACAAACACTGCAGATGAAGTACTTTTGTAAGCATTCGCTTCGTTTGACCTATATCAAATAAACCTTAGGTATTCAAAGAATTAATTCTCCGAATAGAAGATTAGTTTGAAGTTCAGTCTACGCCTGGGCCATGAGACAGACAGTAGGTTAAGTTTAATGTCCTGTTGAGAATCACATCGTTAGACAGAGAACATTAGCCTAGTTGGATGAATATGGGGGAGATAATGGGATGTGGCCTTCTCTAAGGAACAAGCAGGCTGCTTTAAATTGTATACGTAGCACACCTCATTTAATCGTGTGAGCCAAGTCATGTCTTCTCTTCGCTGTTTTAGGATCAAAAATGGTTCAAATGGCTCTGAGCACTACGGGACTTAACTTCTGAGGTCATCAGTCCCCTAGAACTTAGAACTACTTAAACCTAACTAACCTAAGGACATCACACACATCCATGCCCGAGGCAGGATTCGAACCTGCGACCGTAGCGGTTGCGCGGATCCAGACTGAAGCGCCTAGAACCGCTCGGCCACCCCGGCCAGCTAAGGGTCGAAAGAAGGTGTGTTTTTGAACTTGCATAATGCAACGATTATAACACGTCACATTTCGTACGTAGATAAGTAGCACATCGCGTTTAATTTGTAACTATGCAAATGTGAGGCAGCGAATGATTATAGTGCGTAAAACCTAAGGACGAAAGTAACTTTCGCATGATGTGTCACTGCCATGCAACATCGCACTAAGGAACATGCACCATACATAGAAAGAACAACTACAGTATAGTACAGAAGGTAATTAAAAGAAATACGCAGTGAGACGAAAAGAAATCACACATTTCTTCAAAGACAATAATAACGCTGAAGTCATAGCGATTCATTATGGTCCCATGGACGTTACAAATGGCGAGATGTTAATATTGTGACACCATTCTTAGTAGATACGGCCTGAATGCATTCATATAGAATTTAACTACTGTGTTACGGCTAGGTAGTGAAAATAGTTTAATCGTTCCGAAATCTACATGAAATTGCAGTCACCACCTGGACGAACCTCTGTGAATTACTCTAACTTAAACTTCGAAATGGAAGAAAATAATGAAGAGCAAAATTTACAATCCGGTACACGACGAGTTCATTACAAACGGAGCGCAAACTTCGATTGACAAAGAGATTCTAATGAGTCCTTTTGAAAAGAATCGCGCCAGCATTTGCATTAAGCGATCCGGACAGTCCACGGTAAACATAAAAATCTGGATAGTCTGAATCTCACTTGTCGTGCATGCGAGTCCAGTGTCTTAACCACTGAGTCACTTTGCTCGGAGTTATAATTCGATGCCAACTGGACTACCGTCGATAACTTCTTGCGTTTTGCGAGCGGAACTAATTGAGTTATCCAAATCCATGCCAATTTTTCTTCGTGAGATTGAAAAAGGAGTGACACGATCGTCAAAATTTAAAAGGAACTAAAAGTTTGCAGTTTGCGGACGGAACAGTATCGACGGTGCACGATTTTCAGACATGTAGAGTTGTCAAGTGTACCCTTCTGGATACACTACCGCAATTTAGGCTTTGCAGGCATTGTCAGACGAATCCAAAATTAACAAACACGTTTCAGTATAAGTCGTAAAGTTGTGATAATGGACTGACACTGAAATGTGTGTTAATTGTAGAATCACTTGGCAATGGCTACAAAACCAAATTTACACCACTCTTCGCAGAAGACATAAAGAGTAAAAAAGCGAAAGCATCATTCACAAGACCCTATTCCACAGCCACTGTGCAGAGATTTGGAGTTTAAAGCAGGACACTGGAGCAAAGTCCCGTTATCAGGAACTGTACGTCTCCATCGATCCGATTATCAGGAACTGTACGCCTCCATCTCTCCTTCCCTTCCGTCCAAGCTGTAATAATTTTTCCGCCACCAGGATTCGAACTAGCTACGAAGTCATCCCCTATCAGATGGTTCAAATGGCTCTGAGCACTATGGGACTTAACATCTGAGGTCATCAGTCCCTTAGAACTTAGAACTACTTAAACCTAAGTAACCTAAGGACATCACACACATCCATGCCCGAGGCAGGATTAGAACCAGCGACCGTAGCGGTCAATGGGACGTTATACGCTAATATCTTCCTCCCCCCCCCCCCCCCCTCCACTGCAATTCACGAGATAAGGTGCACATATTGACTTAAAATGTTTTACACACTCGGTTGTACAGTTTCGATAGTCGAAAACAGGTTGTCTGCAGCAGAGGGGCATAGAGATATTAAAAAACATTTTTTGTTGTTGTAATATTCTAATGTTTTCACATTTACAGCAAAACACAATGAATAAAACTCACTAGAGCTATACCTTTACGGGTTGATTTATTTCCCCATTTCAAGTTTTTGCTCCGTCTCCAGTGACTTCGTCTTTGATGGATCGGTAAATCTTAATCTTGCTTCCTTGTAGCATTAAGGGCAACACCGTTGAAAAACACGAACCAAGATGAATACTAGAACCAATCTCTTCTGAAAGTTAACTGTTTAACATTCTGTTGGTAGATTGGTTAATTACCGTACATTGAGGCATATGTTGCCATGTCTTTGTCTGATCAGCGGCGTTTGTGTAGAAAAATGGTTCAAATGCCTCTGAGCACTATGGGACTTAACTTCTGAGGTCATCAGTCCCCTAGAACTTAGAACTACTTAAACCTAACTAGCGTAAGGACATCACACACATCCATGCCCGAGGCAGGATTCGAACCTGCGACCGTAGCGGTCGCGCAGTTCTAGACTGAAGCGCCTAGAACCGCTCGTCCACCACGGCCGGCCACTATCAGATCCCTCAAATACCCTGTAATTACTAAGCGGAACAAACTACATTCGTAATCTGACTGTCAGTACGGCACAGGGACACGGACAACGCTACCATTTTTCCTGTAATATTCCTTCCGCGAATTTTAAAGTAAAAGAAGGACGATGAACAATTCAGTTAAGAAGACAATAGAAGCTTTTAAAATGTAGTACCACGTATGACGGAGAATAACTAACGAGGAGGTAGTAAATAGAATTGAGGAGAAAAAGACATAAATAGAAGAAAAGAGAGAAAGAAATATTGGCGGATTGGACACATCCTGTTGCAATAAAGAACAGTCAGTTTAGTAATTGAAAGGGGGGAGAGGGGGCATGCGGGAGTGAGCATGCGTGAGTAAGGCATGGGTGTGAGGGCGGCGTTATGGAGGCAGACCAACGCCTGATTACACGGTACAAGGCCGCACAGACTTCGCACATTAGCGTAGCGTACAGCGCTGCATCAAAAACCAGTCCGTTGGCTAAAGACAACTATAGCCGACACCGTCGCGCTGCAGCAACCACAACCGCAACAACGACGACGACAACAACAAGCCTTCCACGGACATGAGGAATAGCGGCGGAATGAAATAAATAAGCAGCTATAGACGTGTGTCCCAGTGATGGGCGTAGAACAAGGTGGCTCCCACTCGGCGGCCAGCTCGCCAGACGCGGTTCCCACGGAGCTGGCCTGGCAGACGGCGGGTGGCGACGGCCAGGAGGCACCGCTGTCAGCGAGAGGGAGGCGGAAGTATCTCGCGCCGCGAACAATGGCCTAGCTGTACGTGCCCCCACAATGAGACGTTTCCGCCGGTTCAGCGGAAACGCCGTAAGGGAACGACCTCTCCTCTCTGGAAAACTAGCCGTACTGTGCATCACTGTCGACACCATCCAACAGAATAAAGAAAACTAGCTAACGAGCGCTTTATTCTGCCGGTGAACGTTTTCCGGGTCCTGCGTCTCTCTGCTTAGCTCCTATCCTGTTTCCTTTTTGCCTGAAACTGCGGAAACTGGGTTAACAGCTGAGTGATACATTTCAACAGACTCAAGGTACGAACAGGAGGGTTTTAAGTCCTCGGCTCATTATCTTCACCATGGCTCCTCATGTCTTACCGTACCAGTTGATAATTAAGCAACTTCCTAGACACAATTCCATGGGTACATGCCACTGTCAAGTGAATTTAAACTATTTAGGTTGATACCTAACAAAAAAACCTAAATTCAAAGGAAAAAGGAAACAGATATACAAAAGGCATTGGCGTTTCTAAGGCAACTTGCGCCCAAAAGGACTTCGACTTTCCGTCACCGCCCCCTTGCCACGCTGCCGATCTCTTCCCATTTTGTTTTATTTAATTTTCATCGCTGTTAGGCTATTTATTCGTTTACTGAGGTTAACATGACTTTACAATAAAATAAACGTATTTAACTTACAATTCCTTTTTGTAAGTTACAATTTAAAACGTGACTAACGAACAATTTGAAGTTGCATTGTTTCCAACAATATCAAGTTTCATTTATACTCGTCAGTAATCTTCAATACTAGCGACCGCCCCCGCTTCGCACGAGTCGCAGTAACATTAAGTACCTACGGCCCGATGATTTGGTTGTAATACGCAATGACATAAAAAACACGCACACACCCAAAATACAATCTCTACATTTATGTTGCATCGATTGAATTGGCGTAAGGACAGCTGCTCCGTCTAGTAGTTCAAAAAAAGAAAAACGCGTCTCCACTCCGGCAAGAAACACAACTCTTGTAGAACTATTGCTCAACACAGTCCAATCCGAATCTCCACGATTCTGGTTCACACTACTGGCCCTCTTCCCGTTTGAATGTCCTTCAATCCTTACTACTCCTTTCTCTTATCTCTTCCTTTTCTTTCAAACTTCTCCATGTTTTTCGTCTGTCATAAAACTGCGCCCCCCCCCCCCCCCCCCCGAAAAACGGCGCACAGGCCAAGCAAACATTTTGGTGCAAATAATATGCTAATGAAGAGTTTTTATCATATTCTTTACATATTACTAACAAAAAAATTCCAGCTCCATCGCTAATTATCTTTATTAACACAGCAGCTACTTACACTACTGCAGTACAGCTTGACGTGATATTTGTAGCCGAGCATTCTAGATCTGATAATGTGCATATGACACAGAAACCGGCCATGTGTAAATGAAAATATTTTTTTCACATATTACAAACACTATTACGATCTGCCCTTCCCAGTGATGATGTCCCCAATTCAAGTTATTTACGCTAGTGTGTGTGGGTACAGAGTTTCGAAATAAATTATGCTATATACCAAATTCTACCAGATGGCTTCCTCTTTCATTCCTTTCCCCTAGCACACATACTCCTACTTTTCAATCTCTTTCTCTTCCTGCTACCTAACTCCAATCACCCATCGCAATTAAATTTTCCTCTTCCTTAACTACATGAATATTTTCTTTCATCTCATCATACATTCTTTCAATCTTTTCATCATCTGCGGGGGTAGTTACGATATAAACTTTTACTACTGTGGTGGGAGATGGCTCTGTGTTTATCTTGGCCTCGATAATACGTTCACTATGCAGCTAACAGTAGCTTACCGGTATTCCTATTTTCTATTCGTTATCACACCGTCCTCTGCGTTACTTTTATTCGGTTTTGTGTTGGTAAACTGTACTCAGCTGATCAGAAGCCCTGTTCTTCTGGCGACCCAACTACACCTTATATCCGAAATAGCGAAGTTGATATCAATAGTTCTGTAAATACTATAGCTATCACAACAAAGTATGCCTTTCAGTGAGGACTTTAATTACAGAGAATCATCAAAGGCTTTGACAAGACACTGTGTCACGAGTCGGTCGTCGGGCGCTGAGACTTGTATGTTGCAATTATCTTCCCACAATTTTAGCAGAAATGAGATTCTGACGCCTCGCATTCAAATTGGCAGCGATCTGACCCACTGTAGATTGTCAATCGCTCGTATGGCTCCGTGGAGGCGACGTAGCGTTCGTTCGTCAAACACTTGTGGTGATACTGTGCGGCGGTTTGCGCGTGTGGAAACATAGTTAAGCGATACTGAAGTAGACATAACTGATCTCGGAAATCAGAATTTTTTCGAACTACCCGATACGCTACAACTCCTGTGCCTTGCACCGATAGCAGCTTCACGTTCGAAATGGTTAAAATGGCTCTGAGTACTATGGGACTTAACAACTGAGGTCATCAGTCCCCTAGAACTTAGAACTACTTAACTACTTAAACCTAACTAACCTAAGGACATCACACACATCCATGCCCGAAGCAGGATTCGAACCTGCGACCGTGGCGGTCGCGCGTTTCCAGAGTGTAGCGCCTAGAACTGCTTGGCCACCACGGCCGACTTTCACGTTCGAAGTCGATGAGCTCACGACACGCTGACATGTTCACTACACACCTAACTATAACAGACTGCTCACATACGGTGCACTCATCATCCATTTAGCCCCAAAATTCGGGCATCGTACAAGCCATATCTTCAAATTGCACAAATCTTCCCATTACTACTCTTGATTTACGATTCATCTGGATGCAAACAGAATTACGGCACCTTGAAAAGTCCAGCAAGAATCTGATCCATGTATAGTGACGGCGCAGACTCGTTCCTGTGACTTGTTCCCATGCACCGGGTCGGCGTCGAGCGTCCACACCAACGGATGGATAATCACCATCAACAGTGTCCCGTGCCCTCAGTTCACGAGAGACTGCGGAGAGATTTGGTATTTAAATCAGAAACCGGCGCAAAGACACTGGGTCACTGCCAGTAGGGAAACGACAGGGGATGTTAGTTAAAATTTCTCAAAGAGTAAAGCGTCTTCCGGCGCTGCTGTGTGTCGTCAGTGGCAGTGCGCGCGATGGGTAATCTAGTGACCTGAAGTGTGGAAGCGCGTTTCTCGTGAAGAGTGATAAGTTAGATCCATGTGAGGTTAAAATAACAAATTACGAGGCACAACGTGCGCGAAGCATGTGGACAGATATATAAGGCTCCAATTTACAGCAAGAGCCTGCACCACAATCGTTCACTACTAATCAAGGTGTGACCGTAATGAATGGAGTAAATAGAGAATTGTCGCAAACATCGACGCCGTCGTCAGATTCGACGAACTTTAAGGGCTGTTCACATTAGTTCAAGTTAGCGATATTGTGAGTCATAACTAGTGACTTTCACTTAAAATTTAAATAATAATAGTAATCTTTCAGAATTCTACCTCACTGATCTCATCATTCGCCTACGTCACTGCTGCCTTGTCTAGAATCCTGTATCTTTCCTACTCTACAAAAACCGAGTGTCGTTGATTTATCAGAAAAAGACTATATTAAAAAAAGAGCAATGCTACCAGTTTTGTTACAATGTGATTGAAATTAATCAATACTGACGCCTCAACAAGTTAGCTTATCTGTTCAGTAACAATCAAAAACAGCACTAATATTTTCACTTCGAATGAAATTAACAGTAATCTAAATTTAATTGACGTAAAATGGTAAATTAAAATTTAAACTAGACCTTTAAATTTTTCACGCTTTTGTTCCATGATTATTTCACATGTGTTATTTTGTGTTCGTAGTCCGGCATTGCAATTGTGCTGAAGGTTCTTATTTATTTACTCAAGCAACTTCCAAATTATTTAAGAACAAATTTCTACGAATTTCATGCGTAAATCTTATGAGTTTTGTCCAAGGAAATACTCGTTACTGTGAGACAACACAATTTTTGCCTGTAACAGTTTTCACCAAACATTTCTGTAACGGTCAGTAGTTAATCTTTTCAAACTACTGCTTTTGATTTTCGTAAGGATTTAAAACAACATTTCGCCACTGTTATTTCTTACTGTGTTATTGTGTTGATTAAGTGTGTGAATCTTTTGTCGGCAGACATTTACTTAAATATGTAATACTTAGCCGGCCGGAGTGGCCAAGCGGTTCTAGGCGCTACAGTCTGGAACCGCGCGACCACTACGGTCGCAGGTCCGAATACTGCCTCGGGCATGGATGTGTGTGAAGTCCTTACGTTAGTTAGGTTTAAGTAGTTCTAAGTTCTAGGGAACTGATGACCTCAGAAGTTAAGTCCCATAGTGCTCAGAGCCATTTGGACCATTTGTAATACTTACTATTCTAATAATTGATTTGGTAACAACAGATTTTGTCTGATTTGGACTAGCGACCGTTTATTTCTACATGTCAGCTCATTTGACTTTGCTGTGGAGTATTTAGAATTTCGTGGAAACTTTTTTCCGTTTTGTCTTTGCCGTGTGTGATTCCACTGTACTACATTCACTATTCAAAATTTAAGTAATAAGAGAGTCAGGCACGTCATTTGTAAAAATAACTTGCAGTTCACTTTTTCCCACTAAACAGTTACCTACCTCTGAAACGATTGCCTTACCCTTTCTAATATGAAGGCTTATAAAGGCACATTTGCATGCCGAGCGTGAGTTTCCGCGGAAACGCGAAATTCTAATTAAATAAATAATCAGTGACAAATAAATAAAGCCTATGGCACACAACTGCAGCGCTGTGTCGCTGATAAAACAAAAGCACAATTACGTTACTCTTATGTTTGATTAAGAAAGAGAGAGCTCTGGTTGAAGTGGTGCGAGAAGCACGTATTTTATTTTATTGTCTGGCACACCGCCATATTTCATGTTATAGAAGAATACTGCGAGTTGCAATCACACTAGGCACTCGATTCTGTAAAGAATTTATATTTATAAAAGTAAGTAGGATTATGAACTGTAGGCTTATTCATTGAATATATCTGATTTAACTAACTGTGTAACTTTTTTATGTTTAGTAGACAATCACCTCTGTACGACGTATTGGCATGGCTGGCAAATTATTGTAATATTGAGATTTAGATTATGAGTCCGCACCTACCGCAGCAGTCTTTGGAAACGATTTAATTACGAAGTCCCATTATTTCAGTTTTATTTCACGGTCAACTACGAGTAACATTGCCTTTACGAAAAAGCCATTGTCAAGCGTCTGATACCGAATAATTAAACGTCCACGTTCCAGATAAGCAAATACAATTGCAATCACAATCACCATCATACAGATAGAATAATTAACAGATTTAAAACAATATTTATTTTATTTATTTTATAGGCTCACGCACGGCTAATTTTGCACAGCCGATTAGAGAGGGGAAAGGTTTAAGTTTCGTAGCGACTTTTCATTTGTCTGGAAACTAGATGTAATATACAGATATTAATTTACAAATTAAAATTTTTCTTGGCCGACAAAACTATCGGATACACGCCACATAGCTTAATGTCAATTATCTGAGGGGATGGGACAGGAGTTTATTCACAGAAACCCTAAATGTGGGTGGCCGGAGGATAATTCTAACGCTAAACTCCGGAATACGAATCCAGTGTGTTACTACCGCGCGCGAGTTTCACAAACACGAAGTTACTGGAAACGACGACGACTCAACAGGTAGGATACGGATTATAATGTGTTCTAAATGAGAAATCAAACGTATTTTGCGACTAGCGAGTAAAAAAAGTTATATAATATTGCCATATTTATTGACAATGTGTGTATAATTATTACATTTTATGTTATAAACAACTATGGAAACTATTCCAAATTGAATGATTTTTTCAAACTAATTCTGCTTGTTTTTTATTGAAAATATAAATAAACAGCCTATTACAATCACGCTTTGATTTGGATTTTTTTCGAACATTAAACATACATTGTAAAACACAAACGGAATACTATGAAGACCGGAAGTCAGAAGTCAGAAAAGGTGATTAAACACAGTGTCAAGAGCATAAGGTAAAATAATCCTACGAAGCTTAACCTATAGTGATACAGGGAGGGCAAGTAAAAGTGGCCCCGAGGAGTGTACACGATTTACGTGAATGTATGCATGCAACCACACTTGGTGAGGCGCACAGCATGTGTACGCCCGCCACGTGGTCCACACCGGTTCAGAGCACAGTGCGGGATGTGTCAGGGCAAAGGGGACGATGGTACCCATCCTGGAGCAGCGGGAGTTCGTTGTGGAAAGTTTCGTGACAACAAAGTTGTGGAAACGGTGTGGTCAGTTGTTTTTTGCTGAGGAGTTTAATGGTGTCAAAGTGTCAGCAAACAGTGCCATGCAACGCTTAGTCCAAAAATGGCATCAGACAGGACCTGTTTTTGAACAAGTCAAAAAACATTCCGAAATGTGCCCGCACGCCAGAAAATATGCTAAGAGATGAATGGTTGTCACTTTCAACACCTGCTATAATCAGGTTAGTACTTTTCTCTGCTGTTTCCTTGTACCCTGGAACTCTATTCTCCGGGCCACTTTCATTTGCCCCATTCTGTACAAACACATTTCTCCTTCTGTCAAATTGAATATAAATGTTCTAGCAACATTTCTTAAGTCTATTTGTTTCAACAGCAACTTGTGCACACTGCTAACCGCTACGTGGTTGAGCTCCTGCTGTGCCATTGTTAGACGCAGATAGTTGTTCAGTCTGCAAAGTGCGATGAAACTGCGTTCTGCTTCGCAGCCTGAAGTTGGGCAAACAAGTCTGCAAGTCTTACCAACGCTCCAACATTGGCAAGTAATTCTGGAACTTCTTTCTCCATAAATACCGAAACATCTTTTGATACATTCCTATAAACCAGGTGTTGTACGGCACTGTAGGGTTACAACTGGCTAATTTGGAATACATTTTGCAATAAATATTTAATTATCATCATTCCTTTTCCATTCGAAAAAAAATTATGAATTGCCTTGAACTCTCTTAACAGAAATTCCTCTTCACACGTGCACTGACTGTATAAGTTTGTTATTATAGCAACACCGGACTGTGACTGTCGCGTGGCGTTCGGTTGTTACGGGTCTGCCTCCTGGCCACCCTTCCTATAAACTTACACAAAACCAGGCAGATTTGTGCTTATCTACTCACTCATAGTCGTACCAACACAATTCATTAAAACTTGGAATACTATCTTTTTGGTGGATAATATAAACTGATTTGGTTTATAGGCACTTCAGTAAATCTTGCAAACCATTAATTCTTATGGCATAAGAGCTTTTAGTGTAAGTAGGCAGTTAAGCTTGGATATATCTATTCAACAAAAAACTGAAATTGTTTTTCAAAAAACACTAGGGGGTGGGGGACGGACAGGTGCCCCCCTCCCCCCACCTCCCTTGCTGTGACGCCCATATTATTTCGCTACCTCGTTCGGTACATCCCGCTGATGCTGTCGGAAAATTATGTATTTTGGTGAAAATATACCTTCATGACAATTGTAGTTACACTGCATATCTCAACGCGATGTAGAACTTCTACAGACGAGGAAGGATTTGTAGCAATTCGGTATTGTATACAGGTCGATACTGCCAATACGAAAAGTGTAACAGAGATGCATGGTAAATACAAAAAGGAATATGTACGGCGACTACAAAAGGGAATATGTAGAAAGCAGGCGTCAATCCCCGCGGAAAAAAACATATAGTAAATTCAGAAAATCACTATTCGAGGAAGACTGAGTAATGATGACATTGTATATTTTGCATCGTGAAAATAAGATACGAAATTTTCAGGAGAGGTGGGAGCCGTGTTAGAAGTATCGCACAATGAGCTTTACAGTTCTTATATCCAAACTGCTGGCAATATTGTAGAGAAGAATTGAAAAGAAAATTGATGACTATCAGTTGGGTTAGGAAAGATAAAGGCACACAACGCAGTTTTGAAGTCGCACTCGATAATCTATGTAAGACTTTAAAAAAATCAAGATACCTTCGTAGGATTTGTCGACCTGGAAGCAGCCTTCGGCTCCGTACAATGGTGCAATATGTTTGGATTCTCAGGACGAATGGTATAAGTTATAGGAAATGAAGGGTAATATACAATATGTACAAAAACCAAAAGGTAACTACAGTTAAAGCCATAAGGCAGGGATATATAATGTGGTGTCACCGCCAGACACCACACTTGCTAGGTGGTAGCCTCTAAATCGGCCGCGGTCCATTAGTATACGCCGGATCCGCGTGTCGCCACTGTCAGTGATAGCAGACCGAGCGCCACCACACGGCAGGTCTAGAGAGACTTACTAGCACTCGTCCCAGTTGTACAGCCGACGTTCATAGCAAAGGTTCACTGACAACTACGCTGTCAATTGCCGAGACGATAGTTAGCATAGCCTTCAGCTACATTTGCTACGACCTAGCAAGGCGCCGTATTCAATTGATAATTAATATTATGAAGCATGTACCGTAACGAGAGATGTTCTACAATTGTGGATTAAAGTTAAGTATTACATCATCAACGTACTTTATTTCCAATTCTCAAGATATTGTCCTGCTCCAGACCTCACGCCAGTCAGAGTGTAATTAAACGCGTGCATTTCGGCCTCCTCTAGAAACACAGTGTTGGCTCTTCTGCCAACACTACATATTTCTTCTTTCCTACAGATCAAACTGTATGTCGAAGAAGCTCTGCAGGAATTGGAAGAATGTTAAGAGTAGGATTAAAATTCTGGGTAAAAGGACTTCAGTGATAAGATTCGCTGATGACACTACTGTCAGGGAAATTCAGAAATAATTACAGGAACTGTGGAATGGAATGACCCGTTTATTTAGCAAAGAATATGGATTGAGAGTAAATCACAATAAGACTGAAGTACTGTGGACAAGCAGAAACGAGACTAGCGATATATGTGACATCATAGATGGGAACGACGAAGTAGACGAAGTGAAGGAGTTCTGGATGCAAAATAACGCATGTTGGACGAAGCACGGCGGATCTAATAAGGAAAAAAGCGCACTTCTCACTAAAAGTAGTCTACTAGTACCAAAAACAGAACTTAAGTTTGAAAGAATTTTTGTAGAATATACGTCTGAAGCACAGCTTAATAAGCAAGGGACTCCTGATCCGGGGGAGAACCGCAAAAAAAGACAATCTATGCTTTTTTGGATGAAGTAAGAAATGAGGTTCTCTACAGGGTCATTAAGAAGAGGAATATATGCAAAGTACCGGCTATAAGAAGCGACAGGGTGACAGAGCATATGTGAAGACATTAAGAAATAACTTCCATGCTACTAGCGGGAGCAGCAGATGGTAAAAGCTGTAGGTTAACACAGAGACTGGAATATGCCCGGCAGATGATTCAGAGCGTTGCGTGTGTTAGTCTGAGGTCAAGCACAGGAGAGAGAAAATTGTGCAGTCCGAAACGTGATGATCAAAAATGAACAGAGCCGTACGGAAAACCAGTCCTTGTTCGCTCATACAAGAGTGAAATACTATTAAGCAGTATCCTTGCACTTATACAATGGCCTGTAGAAGACATAAGTAGGTTTTTGGTGACATCAGTCTCCTTCCTAATTTGATGCTGCCCGTCACGGGTATCCTCTCCTGTGTCGATCTCTGCATGTCAGAGTAGTCCTAGACTGTTTGTTACATACACTTCTTACCTCTGTCTTCCCCTACAGTTTATGCCCTCTACTACGGCGCGTTAGTACCATGGAACTTACTCGCTGATGTCGTAATACAGGGTGGTGTAAGTAAAAGTGGCCTGGAGAACAGAGGTCCAGGTTACAGAGAAACACAACATAGGAAAAGAATTACAGTACCAACTTGACTGTAGCAGATGGTGAAAGTGACAACCATTCAACTTGTCGTCCTTTTGGGCCCTGGTCAGCAAGTTGCTGAAGGCGAATCGAAGTTGGACTGCTGAAATTGCTGTAATTGCATCCGAAATGTTCTATTGCAGTTCTTGAAGACTATGAGCGTCGTTACGATAAACCTTACACTTGAGGGCTCCCAACGAAAAGTAATCGCACAATGACAGAGAAAGTGACCTGGACTGACTCTGCTAACAATTCTGTTAGGCGTGAGGACTGTGTAAATTTGCTTCAAGGTTCGGCCGGCTGTTGGAGCAGTTGCTCCACGCTGTTGGCAGTAACTGTAGGTCTTCTCCTCCTCCGTTAATGCTACCATAAATGATTTCAAAATAAAGAACCTGTGATTCTGTGAGTTGACATAACCACTTAGGTAAAACCAGAATTCATCAGACATAAAGAATAAATCCATGCCCAAGTCATTCATTGTAATTTCAGTAAACAGCCACTCACAAAACTGGAGGCGCTGAGGAGCATCTGCCGGTTTCGATGCGTGAACAACAGACACTTAGTAGGGATTCATAGGCAGGTCCAGGTTGAGTATTCGTCCGCATGACCGACGTGATATGGCGGTCTCTTGCGACTGACGTAGGGTTGATGTGGTAGGACGCTGAAGCTTTTCTGGTGAACTGTAGGCACATTTTTTTGGTGTGCGAGCACTTTTCGAAATGTTTTTTTACTTGTTGATGGTGTTGGGACAGCAAGCAGCCACAAATTTACTTTCAGTTCTTTTATTCAAAGGGTACCGTTACCGGTTTCGAATCGTTGTGATTCATCCTCAGACGGTATACACGCTTTCGTTATGGCAGGTGGTGTGTTTTTTATAGATTAATTGTCCGAAAATATAAATAATACATAATTATAAACATGCCACACACAGATGGTTGCGTTATAGATTTTAGTTGAATGTGACTTACGCGAAATGTCGGTTTGGAGTGTTTGTTTTCATAACATTCGTCCAACAGATGTGAATACATTCCCACTGCATTCTTATTGTTGTACACGTAAATTTTTCTCAATGAACACTTTAGATTTGTTTTTTTAATATATATATTTTATAATTAATGTAACAATATCAACTCAAAAAATCAATGTCTCTGTACTAGTGTAAAAGGCATTACACGTCCGTAAATGAATATACGATCTTTCCCAAACCTTTGTAAGCTCTTTGTATGTATCAAAACATGTGGTGCGTGATAGAAATCTTCTCAGTGACAAATCTCAAGTGTTCAGTGAGAAAAATTTATGTGTGCAACAATAAGAATGCAGTGGGAATGTATTCACATCTGTTGGACGAATGTTATGGAAACAAACACTCCAAACCGACATTTCACGTAAGTCACGTGCAACGAAAATCTGTAACGCAACCATCTGTGTGTGGCATGTTTATAATTATGCATTATTTATATTTTCGGAGAACCATCGTCTCCTTTGCACAGCTCCGCTCACACCGACACAGCCCGCATTACGCTCTGAACAGGTGTGGACCGCGTGGCGGGCGTCCACGTGGGTCTGGTTATATGCATACATTCACGTCCAATCGTATCCAGTCGTCCGGAACACTTTTGTTGGGTCCACCCTGTACATGCCCCAGATCCTGTCCCTTCTCCAGCTTACAAGGGAGGCATATACTTAACGGCTTGCGCTCTCATGTTTAAGATGCTCGCTAAACTTCGAACGCCGATTTCTCTCAAACGCATCGCACCAGAAGAGCATATGTTACACCTACATCCACACTACAATCGTGTGAAAGATAAGCAACATTATGTATGCTTCCCTTGTAAATGTTTTCCACGAACGCCCATTCCCTCTGTACCCGATTCTGCGGAGAACCTCCCAATTTCGTATTTTTCAGCATCCTTCCGCGACACCACATGTCTTCTTTTCTGGTTTTCCCAGCCTCGGCAGTCAGAGCCCTTTCATCGAAGCTCTTGCAGACACGTGGTACACCTGTTGCGAGCCGCCTAGATCCGGCCCTCTGGCCGGTGTTGTCGGCGGCGCGCGTCGAGGGGCGGCGGCAAGCCTGTTAAGTCGCCATCGACTGGCTCGCTCGTGGCGCCCCCACCGCCGCTGCTATCGGATTCTGTGGCCGCCATCCATTGTGGCCACCGATGCTGTCGCCGGCAGCGTCCGGAGGCGGCGCCAGCCAATAACACGGCCGGGATTAGCAAGGCAAACTCACGACCGCCACCCTCGCCGGCCCCAGCACACAATCAGCGCCACTTGTCCTGACAAATTTCCACCAATGTCGATACTGTTGTATATTTACAAGAACCACTTACGTGACTCGACTTTGTAATTTTTGAGAAAGCTGCTATCTAAATCTTGTGGCCGACTGTCACAACAAATTTGGAGGTTTAACGTTCAATTCTAGGTTTTAACATAGTATTTTCTTCCAGGACCGAACGTGAAGTACATCTCTGGCTATGTTTTCAGTATGTGACAACTTCAAGTCGCAGCACGGTTTGCATTACGTGATGATACAGGGCTTCCTTTTCTATCAGTTATTGCGGCTACGACATTTGAGTGTATTGTTTGTAAGTATTATGAAACAAAGACAATATACAGGGTGATTCAAAAAGAATACCACAACTTTAGGAATTTAAAACTCTGCAACGACAAAAGGCAGAGCTAAGCACTATCTGTCGGCGAATTAAGGGAGCTATAAAGTTTCATTTAGTTGTACATTTGTTCGCTTGAGGCGCTGTTGATTAGGCGTCAGCGTCCGTTGATGCTAAGATGGCGACCGCTCAACAGAAAGCTTTTTGTGTTATTGAGTACGGCAGAAGTGAATCGACGACAGTTGTTCAGCGTGCATTTCGAACGAAGTATGGTGTTAAACCTCCTGATAGGTGGTGTATTAAACGAAGTATGGTGTTAAACCTCCTGATAGGTGGTGTATTAAACGTTGGTATAAACAGTTTACAGAGAATGGGTGTTTGTGCAAAGGGAAAAGTTCTGGACGGCCGAGAACGAGTGATGAAAATGTAGCACGCATCCAGCAAGCATTTGTTCGCAGCCCAGGAAAATCGACTCGCAGAGCTAGCAGAGAGCTGCAAATTCCACAATCAACTGTATGGAGAGTCCCACGAAAAAGGTTAGTTATGAAACCTTATCCCGAGGCGATGGATCGGCCGCCAGGCAGCCCGTGACAGAGCACTTCATCACTGGCCTCCAAGAAGCCCTGATCTTATCCCCTGCGATTTTTTCTTATGGGGGTATGTTAAGGATATGGTGTTTCGGCCACCTCTCCCAGCCACCATTGATGATTTGAAACGAGAAATAACAGCAGCTATACAAACTGTTACGCCTGATATGCTACAGAGAGTGTGGAACGAGTTGGAGTATCGGGTTGATATTGCTCGAGTGTCTGGAGGGGGCCATATTGAACATCTCTGAACTTGTTTTTGAGTGAAAAAAAAAACCTTTTTAAATACTCTTTGTAATGATGTATAACAGAAGGTTATATTATGTTTCTTTCATTAAATACACATTTTTAAAGTTGTGGTAGTCTTTTTGAATCACCCTGTATATTAAGAACGAAAATTTTCTTGAAAACTACAAATGTGTGTATTTGTTTGTTTTTTATGCTTCATGAGAGGCAGCCGAAGGGATCTTCAGCCTTCCCGGAATTGCTGACGTCTCCGGGCGTTGATTTCACAGAGTAAATGCCGCGCGGAAGAAGAAAACGCCGGAAGCTTCCCTTAGGTGCTATGGCCAATGTTATTTAAATAATGTAAATTTACTTCAAAACGAAAAAAGAAATTATGTACGTTCAGTTATCATTGAGACCTGTATCAGTCAAGTACGCTAATAGCGACGCATGCTGACACATGTGTGAAAAACTACTTAAGTGGCAGTAATCCGTATTAGTCTTACGAAATAAAACAAGAATTGCGTCATCGGAAAAGAAGACAAAAGTGTTTCTGGGATTTATTGTTTTGGAAAATACTGAATCCAATGTACTTGCACTGAGACGGTTTTGAAGATCTGGATAAGACTGATTTTTGTATGAACTGAAATTTAAATTCCATTACAAGTCACGGGGAAAGCGCTATTTAATCTCAGACTAGGGAAATCACGAAAACTTGTTATAAACTTGTATGTAATGTGAAGGACAATGAAACAATTTAAAATCAGAGATGGTGAAACAGTCTACATTAAAACTGAGTGCAAGTCCAAATGCGGAATAGCTGTTTATTATTGTGTTTTCACTGTATGACGAGCGGCTTAATACCCTGGAGGTATTTCTTCCGGTCACATAAAACCAATACTTCATGTGCCACGAATTCCAAGGTACAAGTGCGCGTAAAAACACGTCACTCCTCGGTAAAGCCTTGGATAAAACGGCAGATGGGCGTCCGATCCGAACCATGAGTGATCAATAATACATCTCCAAAACAAAGTAGAAAGACGAGCACGACAGCACATGACAATCCACGTATGACAGGATAAAACCAACAGGAGAAACAAGGGGTCAAAAGAAACACAATGCTTGGGAGTTGTCAACGTACTAAAGTACACTCACGTTCAGAAAAAGCAGAACGCCTAGAGATCGGACGTCCACATTTACCGGACATGTTCATTAGCATGTTCTGCATGAATGATTAACATTTCAGTCACCTCGGTTCAGCATGTGTCTTGTTGCCTAGTACGCACACAGTCCGTCATGGGCCCTGATAACTTGTTCCATTCGTTATGGCATCGATGCGTATAAAACGCGAATGACGTCCTATGGTGTAGCCAGCCATGCTGCATTCACCTACTTCCAAAGTTCAAAGTTCATCTGTAGTGGTTGGCATTGGGTCACAGCACTACACCCGTTGTTTCACCATATCCCACACATTTTCGTGGTGACTGGTCTGGTGATCTGACGGGCCAGGGCAAAAGGCTGACATCCTGTGGCACCAAGAAGGTACGTAATCGTGCATCAACATGTGGTCGTGCACTGTCTTGCTGGAAAATGGTGTTCAGAGAATTGCCAGAAAGGGTATGTCTAGGGGTTGCAGGATGCCATTCACGTAGGTCACACTGGTCAGTGGCCTGGGCAGTCACCAACTGCGATTTGCAGCTGTACTCCATAGCACCACACACCATAAGGCCTTGAGATGGCGCTTTATGTCTCGGGCGAATGAAGTCACTGTGATGCCTCTCGCCCTGTCTGCGGCGAACCAATATGCAGCCATCATTTTCAAACAAACGGAAGTTCCATTCGTCCGAAAATACTATCTGATGCCTTCTGTGTCCCCAGCGACGTCGTTCCACACACCACTGCCGTCTAGCAATTTTCTGTACATTCGTCAAAGGTAGGTGGTACCCCATTGGTAATGCTCGAATCCAACAAGGTGTTGGCCCACCCTTAGCCTTCATTATAGCTTCCACTCCCGCAGGCAGTCGTTCAATAAGGTGCTGGAAGGTTTGTTGGGGAACGGCAGCCCGTTCTTCACGGAGTGCTGCACTGAGGAGAGATACTGATGTCAGTCGGTGTGGCCTGGCACGAAGTCGGCGTTCCAAAACATCCCAAAGGTGTTCTGTAGGATTCAGGTCAGGACTCTGTGCAGGCCAGTCAATTACAGGGATGTTATTGTCGTGTAATCACTCCGCCATAGGCCATGCATTACGAACAGGTGATCGATCATGTTGAAAGATGCAATCGCCATCCCCGAATTGCTCTTCAACAGTGGGTAGCAAGAAGGTGCTTAAAATATTAATGTAGGCCTGTATTGTGATAGTGCCAAGCAAAACAACAAGGGTTGCAAGCCCCCTCCATGAAATACACGACCACCCCATAACACCACCGCCTCTGAATTTTGTTGTGGGCACTACACACACTGGCAGATGACGTTCACCGGGCATTCGCCATACCTACACTCTGCCATCGGATCGCCACATTGTGTTTCGTGTTCGTCACTCCACACAACGTTTTTCCACTGTTCAATCGTCCAATGTTTATGTTCCTTACACCAAGCGAGGCGTCGTTTGGCATTTACCGGCGTGATGTGTGGCTTATAAACAGCCGCTCGACCATGAAATCCAAATTTTCTCACCTCCCGCCTAACTGTTATACTACTTGCAGTGGATCCTGACACAGTTTGCAATTCCTGTGTGATGGTCTGGGTAGATGTCTGGGTATTACACTTTACGACCCTCGTCAACTGTCGGCGGTATCTGTCGGTCAACAGACGAGGTCGGCCTGTACTCTTTTGTGCTGTACGTGTCCCTTCACGTTTCCACTTCACTATCACATCGGGAACAGTGGACCTAGGGATGTTTCGGAGTGTGGGAATCTCGCGTACAGACGTATGACACAAGTGACACCCAATCACCTAACCACGTTCTAAGTCCGTGAGTTCCGCGGAGCGCACCATTCTGCTCTCGCACGATGTCTAATGACAACTGAGGTTGTTGATATGGAGTACCTGGCAATAAGTGGCAGCACAATTGACCTTATATGAAAAACGTATGTTTTTGAGGGTGTCCGGATACTTTTGATCACACAGTGTATTTACTGCTGATTAACATATCTAGTACGTTCCTACCGAAGTCAATATACTCCTTTTGATGGTGGAACTCGAAGTTAAGGTTCAACTTTTCACTGGATATGTTTATTTCATTTACAAGAAACTGAAGACGCTTGTTGTCAAAGTAACACTTAGTCGTAGACAGCTTGGTCATGTTATAACGCCTCCAGGTGTTCGACGTCGTTAAGACGCACTCGATCCACAATATATGCTCTGCTGACGAGTAACGGCTTCCTTCACCTTCATCAAATGTTAAATTGAACTGAATGGATCAGAGGTGATCTGGGTTACGTATGTCAAGTACTGAAAGTCGTTTAATACTTGCACATCATCCGCAAATAACTCGCCTGCTCGCCACTGCACCCAATAGAGGACACTCCACATGGGGACTAGACGCGATTTCGGCACGCATGGGTAATGAAGTGAAGCGCAAATGAAATCACATTTAAGCTAGAAACGTGCGAGGAATCCATGTGACACTGTTCTCAACAGCATCTTCCGATTACATAACACTGCCAACCTGACAACATATTTTCGGGGCACTAAGATTGTTTTACTTATTCTTTCAACAGCCACATATCTGACGAACTGACAAGTACAAAAAGCGATGGCAATAGCTAGCCACATGAACAAAATAAAAAGAATAAAATATAAATAATGACTTCCGGCAGCTGTTACGACCCGCCCGGATAGCCGAGCGCGTTAACGCGCCGCTTCCAGGATTCGTGGAGGGGCGTCTGCCCAATAGCGTACTCGACGTGGACTGGTGAGCCGGCAAGGCCTGAATGTGGGTTTTAGGCTGTTTCCCACATTCCATTAGGTAAATACCGTGCTGTGCCCGCGTCTCGCGTCGCATATATATTGCACAAACTTTCAGCTGGTGCCCGCGTCTAGCCTCAGGTACGTCTTACGCAAACATTCAGAAAATCCTCTCACAGTTGACATGAGGTTTACTCTAGAAGCTGATAGAATCCGTTCATGGAGAAATGGTGGATATATCGTCTCTTTCTCCTTTAATTATGTTTGTCATTAATTTTCCATATGGGTGTTCGCATGAAAGGATAGTTCTATATGTTGGTAGCAATGACAGGCGCTAAATAGGCAAAAACGGAGTAAATTAGTTCGTCTCGGAAGTTCGCTTCCCAACACAAATACGCCCAGCATATACTACCCAAGTAGCCCGTTAAAAAATCGATCAATATTGCTCAGACAAATAAATTCTACGAAGAGAGACGATACAACCACCTATGTAGCTATACTGTAACAACGGCCGTAATGATATCCTGTTCTTGCCCGATTTTAACGTTGAAACGCTTTTAAGTATTTCAACAGAAATTATTTTCACTTTTTAATTAAATCTGTTATTCCACGTTGTTGAGAAAAAATATTATTATTACTCACACAGCTTTGAAACTTATTCTCACTTAAATTCAGACTGTAATCAGTCTGACGTTAATGTAATGAGCTTCAAATATTACACAAAACTTACTGAAACTAGTTCCTACGCTTATCTTGTCGGGTGAAGCCTGTAAACAATTAACGTTTCCAATTTCAACGTAATGGCTGCCCGTGCGCCAAGACGACAAACGAAAAGCAGATGGGGAAAAGCATCTCCCTACCGGATTCTTATATTATCATTTTCTTAATTATTTCACATGAAGGGAAATGAAATGAATGAATACGTTTAATATATATACTGTGAAAAGACGCTTACGTATTTTGACCTCTGTAAGAAAATACGTCCGCAGCTTTCCCCTTCCAGAACAAGGTAAAAGTATTCTTCTTCAATAGCAGAGACACATCTCATTATCAAGCACTTTCTAGAATATAGCTTCTTTGGATTATTACAACACATAGATAACATATAATTACGCTTATTTTTCCAAATACAATATGAACTAAATTTCAGCGTTCTCTCTCTTTCTGCAGTCTCACGTTTATTTATAACTGTGGATAGTCGATGTTTTTGTAACTAACACGCAGTTTTTTTTTCTCTTTCGTTCTCACACTTTTTTCATGGGACAAACTTTTGACAGAATTTTACCAGGTGGCGGTAGGTGGAGTCAGGAAGGGTATTCGGTCACCAACGTTGGCAAAATCCATATGACAATGCCGACTCCGAAGAGAAAGAGGAAAATGCGAGGAGGACGAGAAAACTACCTGCTGCTGAAAGAATGCAAGATCCACAAAAGCCTCTGTATTTTACAATACGACGACCAAGGTAACACGTAGTTTTCTACTACTTGTCAAAGTATCCTTAACACAGTCACATACAGATTGTTTTGAGGAGGCGATGATTCATAGTTTCTTGAAAATTGTGATTCGGCATAATAACTGTATGCCATTTCTTTATAAAAGCTACCAGTTCGGGTAAACAGCAGACTATCCTCGGGCATTAAATACGGATTACGAGTCCTAACATTATCATTTTTATTTTGATCACCGCTACTTGTAAATTCCATCAAAATTACAGAATTCAGGGAAGTACTCAATTTATACGTACAGCCTTGTTCTTCGAATTGGCAAACGCACTTCATGATGCAGAAATAATGTAACACTGCATTCCATGATTTTAGTCCAGTTAATGGCTAACGAAGATGAAGATGTAAATCATCACGTTTGGTCGCATGTTCTGTAAATAATGTTGTTCTTAATGCCAGAGTATGGTCCGTTGTTTGACTGAACTGGTAATGTTTAATAGAGATGTGACACGTGGCTCTGGCGCCACACCATGATTTTTTTTTCAGAAAAACTTCAAATATACGGTTGGATATCCTGTCAGCATGTATTTTTCCCTACTACGTGTATGAGATGATAATGTTCTGTAACCGTTCCCTACACCTGCACGGTCCGCGACTGCCAAAGCGGAAATGATTAAATCAAGGTGCTTAAAGTGTGAAGCTCATCAGGAGACGCGTGGAGGCTCTTGGCAGGTTAGTTTTGTTTTGGAGGTGTAGCCTCGTGAAAGCTCGCCGGAAGCCCGTGGCCACTGCGTGTGCGGCGTTTGTTGTCCGTCACCTGGCGCGACCTCTCCAGGACACAGCGCGCGCGGCTGGCCATCCGACCGCGTAATCACATTCTCTTAAGCATGAATTAGGACTGAAATTTGCAATTCTTCACGTGCCAGCGCGTCTCTATTTTTTTTATTTCCACAAACAGCGTGTTGTGTTTGTCCGAGCCCGCTCTTCGTACAAGCAGTACGGTGTTGGTCTTCAGCGGAAACTGCGAATTTCGGAGCAAATTCTCCCCAATGAAAATGTCACTAGCTCGCGAGCTCAAAATAAAGCTAATATTAATCTTTCATCAAGCGGCCGCGAGGCGCTGCACCTTCTGCACGCGTGTAATTCCATTACGAGCGCGAGCAGCAAAAACGCAGATGCGCCGCTGGATCAATATTTTGTTTCCGGCGCGAGGAGCCAGTTAAGAACTAATGCGGTTATAAACGGTAGCATTAACATACAATTTTCGATATCGACTAACGATCTTAACAAATTATAACACCTATCGGCGCTTGCTGCGTGAATATTTCAGCCGCTTGGTGCTACGAATCGTCTCTACAATAAATTAATTAGTTCCGGGGGGTCTAATCGCGATTGTGTTAATCGCATTTATTGGATATTCGATGGCAAATCCCTCAACAGCAATAACACGCGCCGAAAGATAAAATACGACTGTCGTGTTATCAGCAACGTTAATGAAATTTACTATTCGATTTATAGACGCGCCTTAGAGTCGCTGTGTGTAATTCTCAGGAGTTATTATTGTGTGCAGCTACGCTTTCGCCCCCCCCCCCCCATCCCACCCCCACAAAAAAAAAAAAAACTTCCGTACCTCAATTTACGACTGAGCATCGTTGCCTCCTGCAGTTCGTCCAACGGGCGTACACATTTATCGCGCGGTACCTGCCAAATTATTTACGCAGATACGAATAGATTCTCGGGCGGATAAATGTTTGCAGCCGGCAACATGTTTCAATATTTCACAGAATGAGAAGGCACGTGCAACATGACGATACGATTATTTTTTACGATTAAAACAAATATCGATTTGGCGATGAAGCGCTGTTCACACGGGCAGTGGGATTTGGCGCCAATCCCTCGTTTGTAATAAGAATTCTGTGTTAACAACGACGTAACCGTTACGAACCGAGCTGCGTAATAAAATGACATCTGACCGGACATACAGCCGTGATTAAACGGCCAAGAGCGCGACATGCCGCTACCGCATTAGCAGATGGACTGCTTCTGATGGTCGCTCGTATTAGAGGCAACAACAGCAGACTCCTGATCTACCTCGTGCCTGCAAACCAGGAAAACGAACAGTAACTGCAACAGGTGCCTTTTTTCAGAAGTACTGTGGTTTAAGATTCACAGAGATTTCCTAGCGGTAAGTCTTGTGCACTAGTGGAAGTGTGTTGGTTTTCTGTGAATCGGTTTGTGCAGGCCAGTCATGGGAGTAACAATAGCTCAAAAAATGCGAGCCATCCTACAGCGGACCTCTGGATTCGTAATCTAGCAACCATTAGTCCGCACAAGTACATTTCTGGAGCCGGCCGCTGGGGGCCGAGCGGTTCTAGGCGCTTCAGTCTGGAACCGCGCGACCACTATGGTCGCAGGTTCGAATCCTGCCTCGGGCATGGATTTGTGTGATGTCCTTAGGTTAGTTAGGTTTAAGTAGTTCTCAGTTCTAGGGGACTGATGACCTCAGATGTTAAGTCCCATAGTGCTCAGAGCCATTTTTGAACATTCCTGGAATCTTACAACACTTTGACCATTGAAGGTGCCTTGTACTCGTACCGCAGCTACGCAACGTATGTAACTACGAAACAACAGAGTCACAGTATCAATTACATCGTAGATTGAGATGAAAGCAACATTGTCTCACTAGACAACACCATAATGGAGATGGTGACTCTTGCCTTCCTCTGACACCTGTACCAAATGAGTATAGGATCGAGGGCAAGCAGTTTCCGGAATACATGACTGCTGACACTTTTTATAAACTGGTGTCGGTGCAATGGGAAGGACACTGTAGGCTTGTTGTTGGAACAGGCCCCACTGCCCAAAATGAGAAACTGTTCATTTTAGTCTCTATGGGTGTCCAATTCCTCTGGAGCCTCACTGCTGCGGACTTTAACGAGTGTCTATAGGCGAAGTGTGAACGGATGTCCTGTTCTCTTCATGCAAAAAGTACATGAAACGGAACGACGACGTTGCGATACACATATTTATATTAAAAGAAATTAAATTGTGATCTCAGATTCCCATTTCACTTACTGGTGCATCGTATTTCCATTACGGTAAGCATACTCAATGCTTACTTCAGAAACGATGGACCAATAACGGTTATCTGCATCTGAGATCACAGCTGACTTTCTTTTGGTTTCACTAGACAAGTGCTCGAAGGTCATCTGAGTATAACATAATATATATTTCAGATTTGTCTTAAAAACATGTTCCTTATCATTTCACTCGCACGAACGTTAGCTGCATTCTTCCAAATTTCGTAAATTTAACTAAATTATTTCAAAAATGGCTCTGAGCACTATGGGGCTTAACATCTGTGGTCATCAGTCCCCTAGAACTTAGAACTACTTAAACCTAACTAACCTAGGGACATCACAAACATCCATGCCCGAGGCAGGATTCGAACCTGCGACCGTAGCAGTCGCGCGGTTAACTAAATTATTTAAGCAGACTTCTACAGAGAAACGTATTTATATTTCCCTTTTGAGGTCGGGACCTACAGTAGCAAAATCACATGTAACCGTCTAAGTATCACCAACACACGATGAGGCGCGTTGGGTGGAAACTGTTTACAACCCGAAAACTAACTCACTGGTGTTTCATTCTGATCATAGGCCCATAATTATTATCAACTTTCAGATAATGAACAAAATTGAGGTTTTATGTTACTTACCATTCGCACCACTGTAGAACTTCGTTGAAATGTGTCAGCTTTGATCTCTCCTACCTGAAACAAGAAATTAAGAATACTAGAAAGAAAAAAAAACCTAGAAATAAAAGAAAACACACACACACACACACACACACACACACACACACACACACACACACAGAGAGAGAGAGAGAGAGAGAGAGAGAGAGAGAGAGAGAGAGAGAGAGAGAGAGCTGTCTCTCCTCTCGTTCCCTGCATGCCGCCTGGAGAAAATGCAGCCTGAATACTACTGAGTATTTTCTTTAGCTAGTGTTGCATAGCTTTAATGCACTGACAAATTCACTTTCAAAACTCAAGTAAGCTACCTCAGGAATACAATAATGCTTATTCAAGTAAATGTTTCTTCAACCAGAAGTTTGGTCTGAGCTCTGCCCACATTTACTAGTCCTGGCCCTACTGAACCTTTTCCTTTGCCTTCCATAACCTCTGAACTGTCTTCCCCAGCCAGTTACAAGGGCAAGAAGCACATACGATCACTTCTACGGAAGGCACACAGTCAACGGCTGTTTATTGGAAGAATACCGAACAAGAAAGCGCATATTCACTGGAGTGCAAAACTTAAATGCGAAAGTAAATTTAGCATGACGTCTCGCTGCCAACTAACTTAGTTCGATGAAACTTGGACCATACACAACAAGAACTGCTACGTACACAACAGAAGATAACTGAAAGAAATATGAAAACAGTCGAAAAGAAATGACACTTTTATTCGATGACAATAATTATATTGAAGTCACCGCCACTCATAATAGTCCCCTGGACATTACAAAGGCGGGACATGGTTCTTAACAGGATGTGAGACCACCACAGACAGCGGCGGACGCTCTGCTACATGCTCCCATGCTGGACACAAATTCGGTAAGCAATCGTTGTAGTAGGGCTTTCCATTCCTCCACCAACGCGGTCGATAACGGCAGGATGGTCTTTGGTCGTACGACACACTCTTGAATAGTGCGTGAGTGTTTGGTTTAAGCATAAACGTCGAAGCAATTTAGAGGAGTGCTGCTAGATTCGTTACCGGTCGATTGAAGAATCATGAGAGCCTTACGGTAATGCTGAATCCTCGAGATTCATATTTCCACAAACGGAGGCAGATGGTCTTTTGACGAAACGTTATTGAGTAAGGTTAGAGAATGAGTAGTTGCGACACACTGCAGAATAGTTCTGTTGACTCGAACGTTCATTTCGCGTACATGAGAAGGGCTAATACAGAGGCAAATTCAGACAATCATTTTTCCCTCGCTCCATTTGCGGTAGAACAGGAGAGGGAATAAAATAAAAAATGTCGTGTGACTAGGGCACCCCGTCGGGTAGACCGTTCGCCGGGTGCAAGTCTTTCGATTTGACGCCACTTCGGCGACTTGCGTGTCGATGGGGATGAAATGACGATGATTAGGACAACACAACACCCAGCCCCTGAGCGGGGAAAATCTTCAACCCAGCCGGGAATCGAACCCGGGCCCTTACGATTGACATTCTGTCGCGCTGACCACTCAGCTACCGGGGGCGGACAGGAGAGGGAATGACTTGCTAAGATACAAAGTGACTTAAGCCACGCAATTTGACTTGCGTAGTATGTTCCCTTAAGAGTAAATTTCAGCGTAAACTCATAACCACGAAGCTTAGCATATCCGACATTCACAATACACGTCAGAATTGAATTAGAAAAATAAAAAAGAAACGATAAGTGACGGGAGAATTACAGAATGACCGACGACTGAATCGAGGACTTTAGGATTCGTAGTGAGACACTTACCCACTGAAACTGATCTATAATAAACAATTTGCCTACACTAGCAACTTTCTTTCTATTGAATGTATGCTGGATTACTGTTGTGTTTGCTGCTCTATCGATGCCATAATGCAGAAATCCGAAAAAAAGTAACAGTTTCCACTAGAAGGTAAGATGGCGACAGTCTGCCGTCTGCTATCAAAACTTGTGTAACTTAGAGACGCATGTAGCAAGATGGCCTGGACAACCTAAAATAAAAACGAAAAAAAAATCCAAGGAAAAAGAAAACTAATCAACGGGAATGCGACGCCATCAGTCGTGGCGCAGTCAGATAGCGGCGCTTTCACAAATATCAGATTTGCGCACGGAGCGGTGGCGCATGACGCAACAACCCCGGTAATTAATGCCGCGGAAAGATGCCAGCTCGGAATGCCAGCTTTGAATAATATTTGTCTCCACAGAATAGCGAGGCGCGATCGATGGTTGTATTGTGCGCCTACATTCGACGAGCTGATTCAATCTCGCCTTAATATATGTATCTATTTGTAATCCAGCTTGCGCGGTTCTATCAGGTACGGAGAGAGAGAGAGAGAGAGAGAGAGAGAGAGAGAGAGAGAGGGGGGGGGGGAGGGGGGGGGGAATAGTAGTGGGAGAGAGTGTAGGACTGCTTCCATTGTGTGTCCAGCTCATGCGATGTGCGGTTGGCCATCGTTCGCGTCCGAATACAAACCTTCCCATATTGCTAGTTGCTTCCAAAATCAACATTACCAACTAATATTAAGATAGGCATCCATCTCGTATCCTGAAGTACTCATACGAACTTTCATAAGGCTATAAAAACCTGAGTTTTATCTGCTTCTCACTGCGTTTTCCTGCGCACGTACAGTTTCATCGTTAAGTACTGGGCTCCAGTGCTAAAACAGCTTCTGTCAGGAAACTGATGGTGTAATATCGCATTTATCTGAAGATTGCACATGTAGTAATCGACCCTGACAAAAATTACTTGTTGTTTGTTTATTTTATTCAGCGTATGAACGACACGGTATAACCAAGTATTCAAAACAACACGAGTAAATTATAAACGTAAGATGCGAAGATCGGTTGTAGCTATCTACTCAGGCCACATGTTGATAGGAAGAACTCCATTGCGTCACAAAGGTCTGTTCTCGGCTGACATTCTTCGACAAGATGACAGTCGCAGTTTGGTGCTGGATTTTTCCCCACTCATGTAGATTTTCTGCGATGTCTGTTTTAAACTTTTCCGTATCTAACGAGGACGCTCAACATCACTGGGCATTTCTGAGGGATGAATTAGATCACGTAGATATGCGGAACTTTCCCATTCCACAACACCAGCCATTTGCAACTGAGACTGAAGCTGTCGCCAACGAGCTGTTGAACAAGAGGCAAGGGTGGGTTTGGAGATCGTGGACGATTTCTTGCCAGTCGTGTAATACTCTGATGGAAAGGCATTTCAGGATTGTTCATGTTTTTCTTGTCTTCCTTTGTGAGTGCTTAATGTCTGCTTAGAGTGTATGGAGCTATGTGGTTGAATGTTGACAGCCAATACAGTGGAGTAGACTTAATGCACCCAGTAACCATCCTCAAATGGCTCAAATGGCTCTGAGCATTATGCGACTTAACTTCTGAGGTCCTCAGTCGCCTAGAACTTAGAACTAATTAAACCTAACTAACCTAAGGACATCACACACATCCATGCCCGAGGCAGGATTCGAACCTGCGACCGTTGCGGTCGCTCAGCTCCAGACTGTAGCGCCTAGAACCGCACGGCCACTCCGGCCGGCTAGCCATCCTCACTCCCATATGAATTGGGAAGTCTAAAATTATAGACCCAGCACTGTCAACAAGATTGTTGCGCAGTAGGTGGATACGGAGTATACCAGGCTTAGTGCTGAAGTTCGTCGCGTGATTGAGCACTGCATTATTAACACTTTCCCGTCCGCACGTCTCGTACAAATTTATTCGCTTGGCGCCGGCAGTGCTAATTCGGATAACTTGGCTTGTCGCCGGCCGTTCTCGACATTATCGGGAGATTATAAACTGTTAAGTTTTACTAATCTCATCGTTAGTTCTCGTAAGTTCTCAACCCTGTTCCCCAACTTTCACGAAATTTCAAAGATATACATACGTAAATAAATACAAAATTTGTTTGCTTCATATAATTGTATATTTGCATTGTCTTTGGTACTTAGTACTTCTCTTTCATATGATATCCAGAAAAACAGTCTCCAAGATGTAACGCAACTCCACGAGACTTGCACAATAACTCTGTTGTTGTTCTTTTTTGTTTTTGGAACATACATGGCAGTTTCTTCGTTTTCGTTTATTCTTTTCGGAAATAAGTATTAGTTGGTGCTGCTCTATGTGATCGGAATGTCTGTCAACCGGATCATGATGAGACGTACGCGATGTAGTGGCAGCCTCCAAGTTTTGCTCAGAAGCAGGTACATGGTCTTTTATCCACGAATCAGAAACTTTCAATAAAAAATCGTGAAACCGGAGACTTTTGCGTTCTGTATTGAAATATTGACATTTACAGAATGCATTAAATAATGCGCAATTAAAGAGGTACATGCATACCTTTTCTGTCCATTTTATAGTTTTTCTGTATGTAGGGTAAAACTCAAATACTGGTCTGACCGATCCACTCCTTTCATGTATTTGTTGTAGTCTAATACAATTTCAGGTTTTTTTATTTTGTAATTGGTTTCTCTACTTTTCTTTGAGTGTCGATCAAAGTGGCATTATGTACTGTAGAGATCATTCGTATCGTCTTAGTTTCCGAAGCTCTCCATACCTGTGCGAGTACTTCACCTTTCCGTTGATGACAAGCTTCAAACACATTGACTTTTGCGCGCATTAATTTCTCCGGAAATCCTCTATTTTGCCTTATCGTTCCACAAACTCGGATTTTCTTTTCAAGTAACTTCTCTGCAAGTTCCACACTGTTCTAATAATTATCCATGTAGAGGTGATGCCACTTTCCGTAAGAAGGTGTCAATAGTTCCATCACTGTTTTGCTAAAGGCTGTCCAGCGCCGGAATACATCTTCAATGAGGAAATGTATCCCGTACTCGAGTCACACAGCATCCGAATGAGTATGCAATATTTCGTGATTTTCGACGGATTGTAAACTTCAAAATTTAACCGTCCACGCCACGGTATCATTCCTTCATCAATTAAGATGTTTGGACTTAAAGTTTCTTTAATCTTTTTGGAAAAATGATCGATTACGAATTGCACTTTGAAAATCTGGTCGGCATTATCCGGTTCTTGTCGGAAAAATGATAATATTTGTCGGAATCGGTAGCGGGGTATCGTTTTGCGAGATATCGGCATGTGTGTCAATGGATTCGTTGACAAATAATCATAGATCCTTGCTTTTTTTACAATTCCCATAAGGATAGCAAGCCCAAACCATTTTCTAAGTTCCGGTCCCGTACCGTCGACAAATTTGGCATTTTTGCTATCCAGTTTGCTTCTCTTGCAATTTTGATTGTAGTACTTGTTGGTTTCATTGCTAATATATTCAAATAGATCGTTTCCAGTATATAATTCTCCGATATCCTCGACGCTCTGCGTATCTTTGAGAAATATGTTTGGACCCGGAGATCCTTCAAATTTATTATTGGTCCTCGGTAAATCAAAGTCTGATCACTGTGCACTGTCTTCTGCGTCTGGTTCATCCGAATCAGTTGGCAACCGTAGCGTTCGCCGAATTCTTCTTGGAAGTATTTCACTACCTTCCTACGATTCTGTTTCAGTTTCAGTTTTTTGATAACCAATGTCTTCTTCCTAATCGGCCAAGTCGTCTGGAACGTCAGATAAGATGCCCGCGCATTCATCGTAAATAATCGTATCGTCTCTTTCGTCTGCCATGAAAGAAACTGATGAAACAGTTGACCAAATCTTGAGGTGTTGCAAAAAAGATTGCTCAGACTGATCAGAAGCAGAGACACAATGGTGTAGCATCAATTATCCCCTGGAACGTATCGCAGTTACCATATGACTGTGGCAAGGAACTGGTGGGATCACAAGCCAGAAAAACTAGTCGAAAACGAACATTCAACATTACACTGGGATTTCCGACATCAGACGGATCGAAAGATAGAACGCAATATATCGGACATTACAACTGTGGATCATTGCCATTCTATTATTATTATTCACTGGTTTCAATCCCTCGCTACACTTGAAATTGGGAACGAGAAAAGGAGAATTGGCGGCTCCAGGGTTTCTCTGGCTTCCAGGGAACAACATCGTCGGTTGACGATTCTTTCGTATAATTTACACACACCATTCGTTAGAGGGATTGGCCGATAATTAGTCAAAATTGGAGGGTCTTTTCCAGGTTCAGGATAGGAATAATAATAATAATAATAATAATAATAATACGTCATTCCTGTTGTCTGCTTTCGAAATTGCTTTGTAGGTGAAAGCTAGCCAACTGGCTTTTAGAAGTGACCAATGTTGTTCACGTTCAGTTGGTCGCTGCATTGAAAAAGAGACAATGATAGGAAAGTGGTCGCTATCGCAGAGATCACCATGGACATACCACTGGATCAAGAATAAGATGCCAAGGCTGCTGACTATAAGATACATGTTTGAGTATGTTCAATGGGCCGTACTGAGACGTGTTGCAGTTCCATTGTTATAAGCAAAGTTCCAATTCTGAATTTAATTGTTCTATTACTTGGTCCCTGCTAGATACGGTTTCAATGGCCCGTAGAGGATTGTGAACACTGGGAGCAAGAGTGGAGGCAGCTGTTCTACTAGCTCCCCCAGTTCGTGATGCGGTATAAATTTCTCTGGGGGATAGACAGACATTACATACTCTTACCCCAACTGACAAGTAGACACGAACAGACACAACTTGTAACACAGTGGTTAGTGACACCTGCCCACTGAAGGTGTCGAAGAGACTGAGCGTGCAGACTCCTCCAGACGCCCCCTCAATATTAACGGGATTTTTATAACAGAATTTGTAATTTGTAATATATGGAATTTGGGTATCTCAGAACCAAGCCTCCTGAACTGCCATGCAAACCCCGGCGTTGATGGGGCTTCGCGAGGTGGCGATACCATTAGAGTCCCACTGAAAGAACGTCCGAATGAGATCTGAGAAAGCAGCGAAGGGAAACTGAAGTACGAATTACTTCGCTGCTGAGTTGTGTTCCACCTATAAGTGTGATTCTTCATCGGTATTCATAAGGCCGACCTCTCTGACAGAGGGAGGGGGGGGGGGGGGGATGGGGGCTGGACCGACTGGAGCAGCAGAATTTGTTTTAACTTCTAATTTTTCCTTCTTTTCTCCGTTTAGTTTCGGTTTGTATGAAAATTTTCGTGGCTTGACTTCTGGTTCAGTCAGCCACTGATTGGTCTTTTTCGTCCTTGGAGTGAGGCATATTGGCAGGTTTGAAGCCTAGGGAGCTGATGTCCTCTCAAACAACTGAAATTAGACACTCACATGTGACTAGGGCCAGAAGTTTCTCTAGATGTTGATTTTGATAAAATGTTAGTTCGACGTCATATCGAATATCGTGCAAACTTCTTCTTAGCATCCTGGTAAGACAGGCAATCAAGTTTTTTATATCCTTGGTCCTTCTTCTCCCTCTTGAAACTGAACACGTCAGCGAACGAGGGGGGAGTTTATGGGCAACTTATACATCTAGGGAGCTGTCCACATGTGTCCACACCTCTGCCACATAGAACACCTCACATGAGGCAGAACTAAGGCTTCACATCACACATACGAATCATGACTTAACTTTCTCAGGAAAACATGTCATCGAAGTCTAGGATGAAAGCTGCAGTGTCTACACTATTATCCATAGGACTTCTCTGGATGCAACGAACAAAATGGACTCCACACCGCTCTAGCAGAACATTCTTCATCTGTTTGTAGCATTATGTCCAGATGAAAGCTGACACCTTGATTCCTGTTTACATCGTTAAGAGGGGAGATGGTAACTGGTTCATCTCCGATCTTGTCACAGGTCTGAAGTGGCTGTGATCAGTTAGCACTCAAAATTTTGATGCACAAAGATCCATTTCTCATTTACTTTATTGCAACAACTTCTCCGGACCTATCCTCAATAATTTCAACGTAAAACAGTTGCTCACTGTTGCAAACGAGTCTCCGTCAGTTCTGGAGCACATCACGAACTGAGTGAACTGTCCACCTTTCCTTTATCCTTGTCTCATTCTCAAGCCAAGACGTAGCCAAAGATGGAAACGCCATGAGGTTGTAAGCCTATGCATTAAAATCTTGGTTTCTATCTGCTGAGAGGGCCGTGTTGACATAGCCACCTGTAGGGGTAAGTTGGATCTGTTTCGTTGAGGATCTCCCGCCCTGACGCCACACACTGCGATCGAGGAGCGTACCCAGGGCGTCACTTCGCCTCAGCAAAGGCTACCTGGCACAGTAATCGTTGCCCGGAATCGCGGTACTCCGCACTGGACAGCCGCCTACTCCTCGAAATACATGGGGAGGTTACAGCTCAATGCTTCGGGCAGAGCGATCCCTGCATTGTCAGGAGGCTACAACCGTGACTGTACATGACGACGCTCCCACGACGGACTGGATACCACACCGTACGCTCGTATTTTGGGTGCGAACGTACAGTCGCCGTGATAGTTGGTGCAGAAGATCACAGCGGAATATCGATAGATTTTGTACCACGAAAGGTGTACCGCAAGTCTCTAGAGGAACGGAAGGTTCCAAATGATTGGAAAAGAGCACAGGTAGTCCCAGTCTTCAAGAAGGGTCGTCGAGCAGATGCGCAAAACTATAGACCTATATCTCTGACGTCCATCTGTTGTAGAATTTTAGAACATGTTTTTTGCTCGAGTATCACGTCGTTTTTGGAAACCCAGAATCTACTATGTAGGAATCAACATGGATTCCGGAAACAGCGATCGTGTGAGACCCAACTCGCTTTATTTGTTCATGAGACCCAGAAAATATTAGATACAGGCTCCCAGGTAGATGCTATTTTTCTTGACTTCCGAAAGGCGTTCGATACAGTTCCGCACTGTCGCCTGATAAACAAAGTAAGAGCCTACGGAATATCAGACCAGCTGTGTGGCTGGATTGAAGACTTTTTAGCAAACAGAACACAGCATGTTGTTATCAATGGAGAGACGTCTACAGACGTTAAAGTAACCTCTGGCGTGCCACAGGGGAGTGTTATGGGACCATTGCTTTTCACAATATATATAAATGACCTAGTAGATAGTGTCGGAAGTTCCATGCGGCTTTTCGCGGATGATGCTGTAGTATACAGAGAAGTTGCTGCATTAGAAAATTGTAGCGAAATACAGGAAGATCTGCAGCGGATAGGCACTTGGTGCAGGGAGTGGCAACTGACCCTTAACATAGACAAATGTAATGTATTGCGAATACATAGAAAGAAGGATCCTTTATTGTATGATTATATGATAGCGGAACAAACACTGGTAGCAGTTACTTCTGTAAAATATCTGGGAGTATGCGTGCGGAACGATTTGAAGTGGAATGATCATATAAAATTAATTGTTGGTAAGGCGGGTACCAGGTTGAGATTCATTGGGAGAGTCCTTAGAAAATGTAGTCCATCAACAAAGGAGGTGGCTTACAAAACACTCGTTCGACCTATACTTGAGTATTGTTCATCAGTGTGGGATCCGTACCAGAACGGGTTGACGGAGGAGATAGAGGAGAGCCAAAGAAGAGCGGCGCGTTTCGTCACAGGGTTATTTGGTAACCAGCGTTACGGAGATGTTTAACAAACTCAAGTGGCAGACTCTCCAAGAGAGGCGCTCTGCATCGCGGTGTAGCTTGCTCGCCAGGTTTCGAGAGGGTGCGTTTCTGGATGAGGTATCGAATATATTGCTTCCCCCTACTTATACCTCCCGAGGAGATCACGAATGTAAAATGAGAGAGATTCGAGCGCGCACGGAGGCTTTCAGACAGTCGTTCTTCCCGCGAACCATACGCGACTGGAACAGGAAAGGGAGGTAATGACAGTGGCACGTAAAGTGCCCTCCGCCACACACCGTTGGGTGGCTTGCGGAGTATAAATGTAGATGTAGATGTAGAAGGTGTCCCTCCAACGGTCTGCACTTCTGAGAAATTTAAAGAAGTCGAGGTCAAACCTTGAAAGAGAACCAGAAGTAAGTCATAGAGGCTGTGAAATGCGCTACAAGTGACCAGTGCCCTAATAACAACAGAATCCTCAACGTTAAAGTATGACAGTCAAGGAACAACCGCGGGTCTATTCTAGCCTCCGACACCGCGGGGATGGGGTTTGGGAGGCGGGGAAGGAGGGAGCGCGCGTCGTCATCCTACATGGCAGCAGCAGAATTCACGGGTAACAATTTGAAAAACTTGCCAGATACGAGGAGCCGACAAGCTAACTGAGGCATTCTGGACTAAACCAGTGAAAGTGATCCCAGCGGTTGTCGGCGCACCGGAAACAGTGACAAAAGATATTAGCGGACCCGTGAAAACCACTGACATTCATAAAATATCCATTTGCCAACTACAAAAAGCCACATTACTTGAATGCGCACGAATTATCCGCTGATGCGTCATGCAGTCCTAGATGACTGAGAAATGTTCGACTAGTGATAAAATGGGAAATACTGTTTAGTGAATTCATTTGCTGTGTTCACTGTTAACAACACGGACAAAAAGAAGTTCAGAAAAAAATGAGGAACGAAAACTTCACGTATTTGAAGAAACAAACGAGTATCAAAACTGTCAAATGACTCACTACCAGCGAGAGTAGATGGACATTTTCCTTACCCGATTACAGGTCTCTTCAGACCTGGAACTGCGTAGAAATATTTTGCACTCGGTTCAGAAGCTTCGGTAAGAGTATGCATCTCAACGCTGATCCCAGGGTGAACACTTCGGTGGTATACTCGTCAGAGTGCACGTTGCACGCAGGACTGGCAAACTGCTACTATCATGCCGCCTTAGTCGGTTGTGCGAACGCCGATGCTTGACTGCGGGCGTTCTCCTACTGTATTCAACAGGCTCATGAAACTTTGAGGCTCGTTTTCTCAAAAACGCTTGATACGAGCGTCGTACTATATCAGTATTTGTTACTCTCTTACCTTACACGTTTTTTTTAGCAGATTGATCTCAAACTTGTTTCATTGTTTTGATTATATTATATACATTTGTCGCGTCTCATGATGTATCCTGCTCTTGTATATCGACTTCACTGCGCGATCTGAGTTTTGACGATTTTCATTTTTTTAATTAAAAATGTTTATTTACGACTCAAGCTACGTTACTAAGCTCATCAACTTCTATATGAACCTAGACCAATCACAAATTTGTCTTGTTCCGTTGATGGAGTTCGACTAATTTTTAGATTGGCTAGAGCGTAGCTTGAGGTCCCACTTAGCCCGCACCACGTTCAATGACGTAAGCACGCGGCACGTGGTACCCGCATGAAGACACGCGACCTACCGTCTGCTTTAGAATATGAACGACACAGGGCCACATGGCTCGCAAATCGAAGTTACATAAAAAGAAGAAGCTGCATAATTTTATAACATCCTCAACATTTCGTGGTCTTCAGTGGATCAATTTTAATTCGGTATTGTGAATGATTTCCCTTTAATTATCGTTTTCCATCAAGACAAACATGACTTAAGACCCTTACTTAGGCGATACAGTCTGGAACCGCGCGACCGCTACGGTCGCAGGTTCGAACCCTGCATCGGGCATGGATCCTTAGAATTTAAGTCCCATAGTGCTCAGAGCCATTTGAACCTTACTTAGGACCCTTTTGGCCTCCGGCCAAGCCTCAAAACATTTTATGTTCATGTCGTTTAGTAAAACTGCATGGTATAGTATGGATACCAAAAGACGTAAGATATCTTTGTTAAAATCTGTGGTGTTTCTGAATCTCCTATTAAAGTGGATCCCTTGTAATTAAATTCTGAAACGAAAAATCATTTAAAATTCAAAGATTTAAAACTTTTCAATACTGCTAAAACAGTACAAACATTAAAATTTGTTAAACTGAATTGTCATCAGACGCACATATATAGTGTTCCTTTCAAACCAGCCACACTTTAAAGGCCAGGGGAAAAAAACTACAGTAGATATAACAATGAAATTGCACCATGTACTAGAGCATGTCAAAGAGTTTATATTCCCCCGTCAGACGTGCCAACTATTGCCGCCAGAGCACAGCAAGATCGCATGAGGTGAAACTGGCGTGCAAGCCGTAGTGTGGTTTGCAGAAACAAAATCACCGACTGCTGTGAAAACAATTAAAAAATGTTATCTTAAGTTTTTGGCAACTGAGAGTGTTCTGAAACACTCTGGCGGTGCACGTCTTAGTGATTTAGAAGAGACAGTGGAGAACATCAGATAAGAGTTTCTCAGAAGTGCAGCTACGTCAATTCAGTAGGCATTTAGGCAACTCAATGTACCTCGATCAACATTGCATCGCGTAGTGCACCAACATCATCGTTTATATGGAAAGTGCAAATTTGCAACATCTGATGTCGAACGACATACCATGCCGACAACCATTTGCTACGCACATGCTGCAGCGTATTGACATGAATGCCGGCTTTCTGGAAAGATGTTTATTCTCAGATGATGCAACCTTCCATGTATAAGGAACGGTTAATCGGCAGAATACTATTATTTGGGACTCGCAATATCTGCATGCAATCACTGACGATATTTGTGACAGCCCTGAACTGAACACCTGATGCGGGAGCCGGCCATTGTGGCCGAGCGGTTCTAGGCGCTTCAGTCTGGAACCGCGCGACCGCTACGGTCGCAGGTTCGAATCCTGCCTCGGGCATGGATGTGTGTGATGTCCTTAGTTTAGTTAGATTTAAGTAGTTCTAAGTCTAGGGGACTGATGACCTCAGACGTTAAGTCCCATAGTGCTCACAGCCATCTGAACCATTTGAACCTGATGCGGGCTAATGCTCTGCAGGATTTTTGGACCGTTCTTCTCCGCAGGAAACACAGTGAAGGGGTCAGTGTATCTTGACATGTTGGAGAAGTCTGTATACCCTCCGATACAAACAAGATTTGCAACCCATCTTCATCTTTCAATAAGATGGAGCTCCGCCTTATTGGTCAACGGCTCTTCGCAACTTTCCCGATACGAAATTTCCCAATCGCTGGACCGTACGCGGAGTACGTACTGCCTGGCCACCACGTTCCCCCAACAATATCTCGCTGGATTTCTTCTTCTGGAGATTCGTGAAGGACCTCGTGTAAGCGACTAAAGTGGACGATATTCCTACGTTAAGACGCCGTATCACTGATGTGATTACTACAGTGGCAAAGAACATGCTACGAAGAACACGGCAATAAATTGAATACAGACTCGGTATTCTTCTTGCTACAAACGGTTCGCATGTAGAGATGTAGTGATGATTACGCATGTAGAGATGTAGTGATGATTAATAAATAAGTTCTAGGATATTCTCTGGTGTATGGTGCAATGTCATTATCATATCTACTGTAGTTTTTTTTTTTTCCTGGGTATTTGAAACTTGACAGGGGCACTTCGTATATCACCGAATGTGTACGATGGGACAGAAACTTCAACAACATTCCCAATTTCTTTAAGAAAACTGAGAAAATGGAAGCTTCCACAAACTTTCATTTATCCACTTTATAAATAGCGTATTATTTAACATATTTTATGGCTCTGAGCACTATGGGACTTAACTTCTAAGGTCATCAGTCCCCCAGAACTTAGAACTACTTAAACCAAACTAACCTAAGGACATCACACACATCCATGCCAGAGGCAGGATTCGAACCTGCGACCGTAGCGGTCGCGCGGTTCCAGACTGAGGCGCCTAGAACCGCTCGGCCACTTCGGCCGGCTAACATATTTTAAAGAAATTACCAGAAACCTAGATGTGTCATCGCATAAAAGAACTTATTCATTCTTGACATTTGTATACCGATAGGCTCGATAATTTTGAGTATTACTTTTTTCCGTTATGTACTGCAGAAAATGCTTCCTCAGACAAGTATTTAGTGGACAAGTAGGTTTTCATCTTTTAATACTTCCATCGATACAGCAACGGAGGTTAAAATTTTACAATATGTTTCTCCTTCAACTTTACCTTTACAGGTTCGTTTGTATACCACTCCATTAAACACCCATGTTCCGTGTGAGAGAGTTCTTACACATCCCTGCAAACGACAGTGAACTGACACCTATTTCGTGAAGTATTACAAGCAGTGTTCGCCGCTAACTAGCGAAAGAAGAAATGAAACATTTGAATATATTTGCTAATGTATCTGATTGGTACCACAATCCCATATTCTTTACGAAGTTACAACGTTTTCCTCAGACGACCGTCGGTATATATCGTTGAATTTTATTCTAAAATCCATACCGGCGAAGGACCAGTAAGACATCTGCAAAAAATAGTCTTCGTGTGTCTTGGCACAAGTGTTCCAATCTCAAATCACTCCCCAAACTCACAGCCCACGTCGGTACCCACGACCTTTGAATGGAGCACAGTAGGTGTTCTCCTCGCGGTGTCGTACGAACTCAGTTCGAGCGGGATTGAGCATCCGTTAGTTGGTCCATTGTGTGCAGTAACATTATGGTATGATTAAGATTACAGCACATGTGCCAAGACCCTTCAAAATCAATTAAAAATGGCTTATGTTCCAAAATTCACTGATCAGTAAAGTTTGACGTTACCTCCTTAGTAGTTTTATTTTATCCACGCTGGATCTTATTGAATTCCGTTACTGTTATTCGATGAAAAATTGTTAAGGAAGAACACAAAATGGTTCTGAGCACTATGGGACTTAACTTCTGAGGTCATCAGTCCCCTAGAACTTAGAACTAATTAAACCTAACTAACCTAAGGACATCACACACATCCATGCCCGAGGCAGGATTCGAACCTGCGATCGTAGCGGTCGCGCGGTTCCAGACTGAAGCGCCTAGAACCGCTCGGCCACCCGGCCGGCTAAGGAAGAACACAACTAGCCATAAATACTTTTAGGAAGGTTTATTTACTGCCATGACCGGCTTTGTCCCATTACACACATTTCAAACTACTGGTCTTGTATCTTTTAGCATTGTCAGAATCGTCAGCAGCATGTTAATTCCTCGTGTGATGTTCAATTATATTCAAGTAGTTAGTGCCACTTGCGCGCTGTATGGATGACTTGTATAATATAAAGTGCGTCAGTGTGCATGCAATTGGAAATGTACAGAATGAGTGACTCACGCTCACTTATATTTGTTCTAGTGAGCGGGCTTTTATCTCGTTTTCCACATTACGCTTTCCTGGAAGGAAGCACAGAGTAGTTAGATGTAAACAACACGCACATATTACACAATAAACTGTTATACACGACATTTCACCATATTCTTAATGACAGTTCCGGTTTGTGGTTTAACTTCATATCGATTATCGAAGCAAAGTCGATTGCAACACCCAACAACAAACTTTGATCCTAACCTACACTTATACGAGGACGACCAAAAAGCTTCTGTTCGGAGGCCGTACAGTCCAGAGTCGGTATGCCAATCAGGCAAAATCGTCCCGAGTATCGACGCAATCAACCCGCCGACGCATCAGGTTAAAGACACCCGTTTGGTAAAACACCGTGTCCTTCCGCGTAAAGAAGTCCGTAACTGCTTACTGCACATTCTCGTCCAACAGGAATCGTCGACGCTTCAAGAACTTCTTTAAGGGACTGAAGGTTAATCGCATGGGGAGGGGGGAGGGATCAGAACCGTAGGGTGGGTGGTCGGGAATCTCGAACTTGAGTTGACGTAATGGATGAGGCTGGGGCCTCCCAGGTCTACTGGCGTCTTGTGTCGAATCGCAACCAGGACGGAACTTGGCGCACCATTCCACAGTAGTGGTTGTAGACAGATATGCTACCCCATACACATTTTTCATTCTCCAATGGATGTCAACCGATCTTTGTCCTTCAGCAGCTAAGAAAACAATACATGCACGTTGCTCAGGTTTTGACGCGTTTGATAGTAACGTCGTCACAGGTCACAGTTCACATTTCCCCTTTTACGGCACGAACGTCGGAAAGAATCAATCACACTCTAATCCACTGCCTACATGTCGATGCTTATATACCCACATCGAAGTCGCGCTATGATCCATTTACGCTGTAGCAACGCAATCAAACGGAAACTTTTTGATACGAAATTGTATTTTAGGATATCTGCACGATGTTGAAACCAGTCAAGATCATCACCCCATACCATGAACTGAACATCTATAACTGAAGACCGTAACAATGTACATTGTTTCATAGGAGATCTACCCATTTGCCTAATTCCACAATTATATCACGTATTAACAAAGGAAGCTAATGTGCATTATTAAATTTCAATTAAACGACATTTTTGTGAAACAGCTTTCATTAAAATGATGCTAGAGGGCAAAAGATAATGTTTTACACATACAGCTGTAGTCCGAACGAATCAACTCAATTAATGAAACTTCCTGACAGATTAAAAGTGTGTGCCGGACCGAGACTCGAACGCGTTACTCGCAGACGTAGAGCACTTGCCCGCGAAAAGCAAAGGTCCTGAGTTCGAGTCTCGGTCCGCCATACAGTTTTAATCTGCCAGGAAGTTTCGTATAAGCGCACACTGCGCTGCAGAGTGAAAATCTCATTCTGGAGCTCAATTAATATTAGTAAAATATTAATAATAATATTAAATTCTCAATAACTCTAGAAATACCACAGACCAGTTTTGGAATGGCACGAAAATTCCATTAAAATAGGACACCAGAAATCAATTCCCAGGTTTTAAATTTCGTACATAGTAGGTTTATATTTTTATTTTGCTAAGTTGTCAGAAACGTTTATGAAAATAATAGTGGTGAAGTATAGCTGCTACAACATTAATATATATTCAAACTAATTAATATAGACAGGAAAACTATTTTCAGCTAGTAGTCATATAACAGCGATAGTCTTCAGGCAGTGTAACTCTCGGGAGACGAGTGTCTATAAATAGATTAGAGAGAGACGCCAAAACGCAATTCAGAGTGAGTTATTGATGTGGTAGATCGTGAAGATCTTCAATACTTTCAGTTTCTGTGAATACTACCCAAAGTAGGTTGCCAACAGTGCAAAAATACGTCCACAATGCCTACTATTACATCGAAATTCTTTTGTAAGTGATGTTTACACAATAAATATTGTGGTTTGAAGACACGTTATGACTTATTAGTATTTACATGGGATTTACTTAGAAAAACTTGACACCAAAAGTGAACTCTGGAACCAGAAACATGAAATTTAATGCAGCCACTGTAATTTACCACATGACACTGTTGAAATAGAAAACTTAGATTTGTCTTTTCACTGAATGGAGACTCAATATATTTTTCTGGACCCCAAGCACAGAAAACTTCGAACATACTTCATACGTAATAATTTTGATAAGAAACAAATTATTCACCAAGCAAAAATATACTTATTTCGTGATTTGCAAAGATCCCAGCTACCTAACGTTCAGCTTAGATTGTGAGTGGAATGTGTGCGGTAACAAATAACAAAGACATCGTATCTACACGACTGGTCTTGTAAGTACTACAAGCCCAACTGTGTAAAAGACAGTGTAATAAAACAAGTTTAGTTATCTGACCATGGGCGTAACAGGTCCAAATCGATCATTACAGTAAAATAAAGTTTTTTAAAAATATTTGTGGCTGGTTGTGTTCACCCTTGACAAACCTTAATCCCCTACAGTTACCTGGCGAAAATATTGTCATTTCGAAAACTAATTGTACCAGTAGTTGTCAGAGCAGTATTTAAGATTAATCTCGCCTCCCCCCCCCCCTCCCGCCTCTGTCAGAAGCCATGGCTGTTGTTCATTATTACAAAATTCAAGTTAACTTGCTTCTTAGTAAACTGTAAATACGCTATCTGATCGAAAGTATCCGTACACCCCTACATAATACCCAGCCAGTGTCAAAGAAGGCGGGGAATATTGACCACCAAAATAACGAGTACCAACAAACTATTATTTTTGTTCTTACTTTTTTATTTCTAAATGTTTACTTTAAATAACTTGTACCAATACATTGTTTCTTAATTCCTATTTATTATTTCTAATCTCTATTTTAATTTTTATATTTTTACTTTCTACTTTCAAATATTTTCCTTCGCTGTCCTTGTACGTAGTGACAGCAGAATGGGTCGCTCAAGAGAACTAAGTGACTTCCACGAGGACTAGTCAATGTATGTCACAAGAGTGACGAATCAATCAGGAACGTTCAACCCTTCTGGAGCTGCCCGTGTCGATTGTTCATGATGTGATGTGAAATGGACGAGCACGTAAGGACAGCAGCAGCGATGATAAACGGTCGTCTATTGGGGCAATTTTAGGAAAGTGTGATTATCTGTAAAGGAGACCGCGTAAAGAACAGCAGTGCGACCCGCTCTTGAGTACTGTTCGACTGTTTTGGAATCTCCACCACGTCGGATTAGAAGACATCAAGACAATTCATGTGCGGGTCTATTCGTTAGCGCATGGTACAAGATTCCCTCCGTCACGCACCATATGGTGGTTGCAGAATATGGATGTAGATGAGGGAACACCCACAGGTATACTGGTATACTAATATCAAACACAGGGCCGTCGAGCACTGCGGAGGGTGGTTGCAAAAAAAATCGCAAAAAAATTTTTAAGTGCGACCAGCAGCCCACACATGTCTGTGCGCTGCGACTGAAAAAGAACAGGACACAAAGGTTCACCAGCTTCTCGAGACCACACATTTCCGTGCCCAATGCCAAGCGAAGCCTGAACTGCTGTAGAGACGCCACTGTGCAGTAAACGACTGGAAACGAGTGATATGGAGTGATAGATCACACTATACTCTGTGGCAATCCTATGGGAGTCTGGCTTTGGCGAATTTCCGGAGGATGTAAACTGTTAGCTGCCATCATGCATTGTACCAACAGTGAAGTACGGAGAAGGTGGTATTACGGTATGGGTGTGATTTTTGTGTTAGGTTGTGGTCACCTCATTGTCATCAAACAGCATCTGTGAGGTAATGGTTGGCAGACAATAACTTTCCTGAAATGGACTGGCCTGCCCAGAGAGTTGACCTGAACCTAATGGAACATTTTTGGGATGAGTCAGAATGTCGACTCCACTGCAGATCGCAGCGTCCAACATCTGAAAGTTTTTTGATTTCGTCCCTTGAGGAAGAATGGTCTGCCTTCTCCACAGATATTCACACACGGCATTGACAGTGCCCGAGACATCATAAAGGCGATCGGTGGCCACATCCCGTATCAATGTCCAATGCGAATACTTCCGATTATGTCTGCAAACTAATTCGTTCCACGTCATTTCCACAAAATGTTTACATATGACACACGGAGCATGCAACCAGGTGCTGCTAAAAGGGTTCCCCCAGGTCTTAGTTCGGAACTGCTGGTCTACATGAAAAAGTGAAGCAGCCATTGGACCGAATATATTGCGCCACCGTAGTTTTTAGACGCTCAGCGGTCACTGTAGGGTTAGGCTCCTTGACCACCTTGAAGCCGCACGCTGTGGACACGCCGACACGGGCTGGGGTGCAAGTTGCAGTCTGCCGCAAGAGCGAAGCCGCGGCAGGGAGGGCTGGGCAGGGGCAGCGGCAGGGGAAGCGAGCGAGCGCGCGGCAGCGTGGCCGATAGCAACTCGGCCGCCGGCTGCCTGGTTGGTGGGCAGCAGCAGCAGCAGCAATAAAGAGTTCATTACGAGGGCAGATGCGGTATTGTGCTGCGGCTCGAGAGCTCTCGCAACTGGCGCCGCGCGCAGGGCTGTCCAGGGCCGCACCGTAGCGCGGCTGGCGCCGCTCGCCAGCGGCCGTCCTGTACACAGTCAACCGTCTACGTACAGTCGTAATTGCTTCTCAAGTACGTTCTTTATCGTCACTTGTGGTGTTTGTGATCCACTGCCGGTATTTCATTTATTCACTTCACTGCTTATGTGCCAGTAGCAAATTAACGCTATCATCAATCCTAAGGGTGCACTGAACACCACAGTATTTTACTACAGAAATTTATATAAAATGCCGCAAAAAAATAGTATACCTTTTAGAGGTTTCCAGTTCACTCAAGATCTATTGTTGCAACAGTGTATATGGAGTACATAAAAGGATTAAATTTACGGATCAGTAGCACAAGCGGTTCTGAGGTACCAGGTGTCGTACCATGCTGAAACACCCATACTAGTAAGAGATGTTGCCTCCATGGGTGACACTGGACTCGCATTCGGGAGGACGACCGTTCAATCCCGCGTCCGGCCATCCTGATTTAGGTTTTCCGTGATTTCCCTAAATCGCTCCAGGCAAATGCCGGGATGGTTCCTTTCAAAGGGCACGACCGACTTCCTTCCCCGTCCTTCCCTAATCCGATGAGACCGATGACCTCGGTATCTGGTCTCCTTCCCCAAACCAACCAACCAACCTCCATGGGTGACAATGCAGGCGCTGACTCAGGCATCCAGTCGATCGTATAGATGGCGAATACTGTCCTGGGACACGCTGTGCCGCGCCTGCTCGAGCTGCTCACGTAGTTCTGTAAGAATCGTTGGCTGACGAGTCGCACGAGTCACTTCTCCTCCCATCATTTAACATCATATCCCACACGTGCTTGATTAGACAAGTTCTGAGGTCGTGCTGGCCAGGGAAGTTACTACACGTGCTGCAGAGCACTTGGGTTTCACAGGCATTGTGTGGGTGAGCATTAATCTGTTGGAACCACACATCATCCTCCTGTTGCAAGAACGGCAAAAGAAGGAGTTTAACAGCATTATACACGTAACGAGCGCTGGTTATGGTCACCTGCAGAACGAGGTTTGTATCTTATCGCAGCCCAGACCATAAGGCCTGTGGGGAGGGGGGGGGGGGGGGGGGGGCAGTGTGTCATGGACGAATGCACTCTACGAGACAGCGCTCACCAGGTCTATGTCGTACGTGCGAAAGACCACCACTTGGATGCAGAACGAATCTGCTTTCATCGCTGGAAACCAATGCGCGCCATTCCAATTGATCCTATGTGGCAACATTCGAGCCGTGCACGTCGATGTTGTAGCGTGAGTGGAAGTCGGGCTAGAGGCGTGTGTGCCCGTAGTCCCACTGCTAATAACCGGTTCGCAACAGTTCGTGTTGACACGTCTGGGCCCACAAGTCCTCTTATCTGTGCTGTGGTAGATGTAAAATCTGCCGCTGCTGCCCATACCAAATGACGATCCTGGATGACGTCTGTGGTCCGTGGACGTCCAGAACCTCTTCTGCGGGTGTGTGAACTTTCACGTGACACTGATACTAGCATTGCTGCACAGACGCAGCACATCCAACGTGTGTGGATATTCTCCGAAAGGGCCACCCTGCCACTCGGAAGGCTACAATCTGACCCCTTCCAAACTCGCTCATTTGGCTGCAGGAACCACGAGTGCGTCTCAATGACATGGTTGCCTGCTTGCTTCACATGTTTGCGTCACATCTGGTCTTCTGGCTGTGAGCATTCCTTATTAAAGGATAGACAAAGATGGCGCTCTGGAAGCTATGCCACTATGCTATCTATTTGCGTACGACAATGAAACTATTATCAGTACATCTGCTATCCCCCAGGTCGCTTATGCTGTCATAAGAACAAAATCGAAATCATCTTTATAGGTGTACTAATTTTTTTCCGGCATTGAAAAAAGAGGGGGACGGTACATCGATGTTTGCTTCAGGGTGAATGGACAAATATCACCTGAACTCCTACGGGAATCCGGATTTGCGAGTAGAGAATTCAATGGACGGGGGACGCCGTCTTGTAGTGTGCAATAAGTTGGAAATCTGAGTCGGTCAGAGGCCGTGTCCGGATGGTCGAACCGGTTACGGCAACCATTCATGAGAAGCGTTAAACGAGGCTTCAAGTTACGCTCCGGCACAAATTATCAACTTTCGCCATTGCATTACTGCAATGACCTGCGTGGCTGGAAGACATAGTTTAATTCTTAATTTCTTTGCGTGTTTTTGGTTCTTGCATTGTTTAATTCATAAATTTCGGGCGTATTATAGTATTTGAGAGTGTAGCATCGTGTTTTAGTACCTGAATAGTGTAATTTCGCTTAGTCTCCTTCCGCCGCCAAGCAGTGTCAGCAGTGCGCAAGTAGCAGCATTACTGCATTTACTAGGCAATCTTGTATTTTAATAACCGTTTAAATTTTGTCGATTTGTTTGCGCTCTGTAGATTAGTTCAGACGTTCTTAGCAAAACAGTTTTTAGCATGGATAGGGACTGCAACTGCTGTGTTCGGATGCAGGCTGAGTTGGCATCCCTTCGCTCCCAGCTTCAGGCAGTGTTGGCTTCGGTCACACAGCTTGAGGCTGTTGCCAATGGGCATCACTGTGGGGGTCGGGATGGGGGTTTGTCGGGGACGGCCAGCTCGTCCCACGCATCCCCTGATCGGACTACGACTGTGGTTGCCCGGGATACTGCCCGCATTGAGGCTGATCCCTCACCTGTGGTAGAGTGGGAGGTCGTTTCAAGGTGTGGCAGGGGGCGAAAGACATTCCGGAGGGCTGAACGGAAAGCCTCTCCAGTTTGTCTGACGAACCGGTTTCAGGCTCTGTCTCAGGCTGATACTGATCTTCGGCCTGACATGGCTGCTTGTCCTGTTCCAGAGGTTGCCCCTCAGTCTGCAAGATCCGGGCAGTCGCAGAGGGTGGGCTTACTGGTAGTTGGGAGCTCCAACGTCAGGCGCGTAATGGGGCCCCTTAGGGAAATGGCAGCAAGAGAGGGGAAGAAAACCAATGTGCACTCCGTGTGCATACCGGAGGGAGTCATTCCAGATGTGGAAAGGGTCCTTCCGGATGCCATGAAGGGTACAGGGTGCACCCATCTGCAGGTGGTCGCTCATGTCGGCACCAATGATGTGTGTCGCTATGGATCGGAGGAAATCCTCTCTGGCTTCCGGCGGCTATCTGATTTGGTGAAGACTGCCAGTCTCGCTAGCGGGATGAAAGCAGAGCTCACCATCTGCAGCATCGTCGACAGGACTGACTGCGGACCTTTGGTACAGAGCCGAGTGGAGGGTCTGAATCAGAGGCTGAGACGGTTCTGCGACCGTGTGGGCTGCAGATTCCTCGACTTGCGCCATAGGGTGGTGGGGTTTCGGGTTCCGCTGGATAGGTCAGGAGTCCACTACACGCAACAAGCGGCTACACGGGTAGCAGGGGTTGTGTGGCGTGGGCTGGGCGGTTTTTTAGGTTAGATGGCCTTGGGCAAGTACAGAAAGGGCAACAGCCTCAACGGGTGCGGGGCAAAGTCAGGACATGCGGGGACCAAGCAGCAATCGGTATTGTAATTGTCAACTGTCGAAGCTGCGTTGGTAAAGTACCGGAACTTCAAGCGCTGATAGAAAGCACCGAAGCTGAAATCGTTATAGGTACAGAAAGCTGGCTTAAGCCAGAGATAAATTCTGCCGAAATTTTTACAAAGGTACAGACGGTGTTTAGAAAGGATAGATTGCATGCAACCGGTGGTGGAGTGTTCATCGCTGTTAGTAGTAGTTTATCCTGTAGTGAAGTAGAAGTGGATAGTTCCTGTGAATTATTATGGGTGGAGGTTACACTAAACAACCGAACTAGGTTAATAATTGGCTCCTTTTACCGACCTCCCGACTCAGCAGCAGTAGTGGCAGAACAACTGAGAGAAAATTTGGAATACATTTCACATAAATTTTCTCAGCATGTTATAGTCTTAGGTGGAGATTTCAATTTACCAGATATAGACTGGGACACTCAGATGTTTAGGACGGGTGGTAGGGACAGAGCATCGAGTGACATTATACTGAGTGCACTATCCGAAAATTACCTCGAGCAATTAAACAGAGAACCGACTCGTGGAGATAACATATTGGACCTACTGATAACAAACAGACCCGAACTTTTCGAATCTGTATGTACAGAACAGGGAATCAGTGATCATAAGGCCGTTGCAGCATCCCTGAATATGGAAGTTAATAGGAATATAAAAAAAGGGAGGAAGGTTTATCTGTTTAGCAAGAGTAATAGAAGGCAGATTTCAGACTACCTAACAGATCAAAACGAAAATTTCTGTTCCGACACTGACAATGTTGAGTGTTTATGGAAAAAGTTCAAGGCAATCGTAAAATGCGTTTTAGACAGGTACGTGCCGAGTAAAACGGTGAGGGACGGGAAAAACCCACCGTGGTACAACAACAAAGTTAGGAAACTACTGCGAAAGCAAAGAGAGCTCCACTCCAAGTTTAAACGCAGCCAAAACCTCTCAGACAAACAGAAGCTAAACGATGTCAAAGTTAGCGTAAGGAGGGCTATGCGTGAAGCGTTCATTGAATTCGAAAGTAAAATTCTATGTACCGACTTGACAGAAAATCCTAGGAAGTTCTGGTCTTACGTTAAATCAGTAAGTGGCTCGAAACAGCATATCCAGACACTACGGGATGATGATGGCATTGAAACAGAGGATGACACGCGTAAAGCTGAAATACTAAACACCTTTTTCCAAAGCTGTTTCACAGAGGAAGACCGCACTGCAGTTCCTTCTCTAAATCCTCGCACAAACGAAAAAATGGCTGACATCGAATTAAGTGTCCAAGGAATAGAAAAGCAACTGGAATCACTCAATAGAGGAAAGTCCACTGGACCTGACGGGATACCAATTCGATTCTACACAGAGTACGCGAAAGAACTTGCCCCCCTTCTAACAGCCGTGTACCGCAAGTCTCTAGAGGAACGGAGGGTTCCAAATGATTGGAAAAGAGCACAGATAGTCCCAGTCTTCAAGAAGGGTCGTCGAGCAGATGCGCAAAACTATAGACCTATATCTCTTACGTCGATCTCTTGTAGAATTTTAGAACATGTTTTTTGCTCGCGTATCATGTCATTTCTGGAAACCCAGAATCTACTATGTAGGAATCAACATGGATTCCGGAAACAGCGATCGTGTGAGACCCAACTCGCCTTATTTGTTCATGAGACCCAGAAAATATTAGATACAGGCTCCCAGGTAGATGCTATTTTTCTTGACTTCCGGAAGGCGTTCGATACAGTTCCGCACTGTCGCCTGATAAGCAAAGTAAGAGCCTACGGAATATCAGACCAGCTGTGTGGCTGGATTGAGGAGTTTTTGGCAAACAGAACACAGCATGTTGTTATCAATGGAGAGACGTCTACAGACGTTAAAGTAACCTCTGGCGTGCCACAGGGGAGTGTTATGGGACCATTGCTTTTCACAATATATATAAATGACTTAGTAGATAGTGTCGGAAGTTCCATGCGGCTTTTCGCGGATGATGCTGTAGTATACAGAGAAGTTGCTGCATTAGAAAATTGTAGCGAAATACAGGAAGATCTGCAGCGGATAGGCACTTGGTGCAGGGAGTGGCAACTGACCCTTAACATAGACAAATGTAATGTATTGCGAATACATAGAAAGAAGGATCCTTTATTGTATGAGTATATGATAGCGGAACAAACACTGGTAGCAGTTACTTCTGTAAAATATCTGGGAGTATGCGTACGGAACGATTTGAAGTGGAATGATCATATAAAACTAATTGTTGGTAAGGCGGGTACCAGGTTGAGATTCATTGGGAGAGTGCTTAGAAAATGTAGTCCATCAACAAAGGAGGTGGCTTACAAAACACTCGTTCGACCTATACTTGAGTATTGCTCATCAGTGTGGGATCCGTACCAGGTCGGGTTGACGGAGGAGATAGAGAAGATCCAAAGAAGAGCGGCGCGTTTCGTCACTGGGTTATTTGGTAACCGTGATAGCGTTACGGAGATGTTTAATAAACTCAAGTGGCAGACTCTGCAAGAGAGGCGCTCTGCATCGCGGTGTAGCTTGCTCGCCAGGTTTCGAGAGGGTGCGTTTCTGGATGAGGTATCGAATATATTGCTTCCCCCTACTTATACTTCCCGAGGAGATCACGAATGTAAAATTAGAGAGATTAGAGCGCGCACGGAGGCTTTCAGACAGTCGTTCTTCCCGCGAACCATACGCGACTGGAACAGGAAAGGGAGGTAATGACAGTGGCACGTAAAGTGCCCTCCGCCACACACCGTTGGGTGGCTTGCGGAGTATCAATGTAGATGTAGATGTAGAAGACACGAATGTCCACCCATCCCTTCACTTTCTATCCCCATTCTCTACCTCATGTAAACTTTAGTACAGGTCCACTTGGGAGTGGTATGCCCCTGCCTTCATTCCTCTGAACTGATGTATTCGGCCAGTACAAGTTAAGCACTTTAACCACATAAATAATACCTGATTTATTTATCATTTGACTTACCCATCTGCTGAAAACTGCTACATACCTAGCAAAATAATTATATGGCAAACTTAAAAAAAAACCCTCACAAACTAGACTTCGTGTTATCGATGTTTTGGGGGTTAGACAATGGTCTCGGGCGTACTTTCCTGTCTTAGACCGCGGACTAGTTCCCAAAAAATTGATTTCAAATGGTTCAAATGGCTCTGAGCACTATGGGACTTAACATCTGAGGTCGTCAGTCTCCTAGATCTTAGAACTACTTAAACCTAACTAACCTAAGGACATCACACACATCCATGCCCGAGGCAGGATTCGAACTGCGACCGTACCGGTCGCGCGGTTCCAGACTGAGGCGCCTAGAACCGGTCAGCCACACCGGCCGGCAAATTGATTTCAATATACGTAAGCACCAGGTATCATTGTCTGTATTTGTCAAATTTTATAAAATGCAGTCTTTGGAGAGAGTCTGTTAATTAGCCGCAAATAGCAATTCGCCTGGTTGCCACTGTAAGAGATGAGATAGCACTACTTGTTCATCTTTTGGGTGGATTGGTTACCTTCGTAGTTACAACAACTTGCTGTTGACTATTCTCATCAGAACAGGAAATAAATGCACTTGCCGTAATGAGTTCTAAATGCGTTCAGACAAAATCCCATTATATGCGATAACTTGGATAACCGAGATTTAGATGAAGCTATACATATCGGATGTCTTTCATACGATCATATTCAAGAGCAGAGCCGATTCATACGAACCGAGAATGTCTTTGTCTCCAATATGTTTTGGTAATTATTTTTTCTCCATTATCTTGTTACACTCATGAATGACTCCATCTGTATATCAGAGTTAAGGAAATAGTATCTTAGCACAATTAAGGCTTTTAGTTTGTTGTACACTAGCATTAGCTCCCACTCTATACGTATTACTAAGCTATGTTTTTTTATTTTTCCGAACTCTTCACCCAGAATTGGGAGCAACTTTCAGCAGTTAAAGTCAAACCAGCACCAAATCAAAGGAGCGAACCTGTTAAACTACTACCCATTGATATGGTTGGGATTGTACGGTTTAACTGCTCTCTTATCTCTACTCCAAAGCCTTTCTTCCATGACAATATTTTATTAACAACAGTTTTCAGTTATTTTTGTATTTAGTTATGGCGAGGACAGATGTTTATGAAAAGTACATAGATTTCTTTTCAGGCCAGCTAATCGTTTAGGAAGCAGGTATCTCTTATGTGCCCATTGTTTGGAGTCTCTACGAACGAGTTAATAATCCCACACACTGTAGATCCGGTGTTAAAGCTAAGATCTTGCGTCAATCAGCGAACGCGAACTTCCTTAGGTTCTCTCTCTAACTGTCAAAGTACACGATAGTATCAATATTGAGCCTTTGGCAAAGCCGTTATTGACTTTCTGTGGGTGGCTAATATGATTGTCCATAAATTTCTAACATAGGTACACTAAATATGTCATTTATTAATTTAGCCGGTACTTTACACAGTATTTCCCAAAGCAGATGCATATGGGGTGCAAGCAACGGATAATGTTTAAATGTCGGCCGGTATTTTTTGGAGCGAAGATAATTAAATTGTACTAATGAGTACCGTGCGATAAGCAATACTTTGTGTAAAATAATTTACATACTGAACGCCATGACCAGAAATTTTGACTGTGACCGTTCAATGCGTGTGAAACAAGGGAGATACACTCTCCTCTGAATAGTGGAGGAAAAATTATTTTTATAGCTGGTAAACGTATGATATTTATTAAATTATACAGTACTGACAAGAATGAATGGAGAAACATTGAGGATGTTCCAAAATAAGACTCACACAGTTACCCTGTATCGTATTGGCCTTTTAGGTCTCTGGGACGCGCAAAAATAATTTTGGAGAAGGACAATTTCGATTGCTAATGTTATAGTAGCAAAGCTGTATTGTGCTAACAGCACTAATCGAAGTATTTAATTAAGTCGCTGTTCAATGTCACATGGTGTACGCCTGCATGGAGAATAAAACAAAACCGAGAGAGAATTCAAGCTGAACGAATTTAGTAACTGTTAATGACGAGAAAAGGGCCCAATTAAATATCGAAGTCGGGAATCCATCCATCCCACTGCCAGCTCGCTTGGTTCAAAAGACCATGGTTCACTACAACAGATCACCACTAGAACAGACTGCTCTACGAAGGAGAAATATTAACAAAACCGAGGTAGTTCACAAAATTAAGGAGAAATATGGCAAATTCATAGAATACTACGCATCAAGACCATATCAAGGAACATCACAATGATTCCGCTTCTCTAGAATAAAAGTTAACGATGATCGTTAGTAAACTGTAGACTGTAACTTGTCGATATTACTACTTACCTAATAATTATAATAGATTGTTGACATGCTACTTGGTATTACTAGATTGTAGCTTGTGGATTATTTTTAAAATTTGTAAGCTGGAAATCTGGTCGTGCTGTTACGAATAGCATCGAGTTTCGTCTGTGCCTACTTAAAAGTCACTGCATTCAGTGCATCTTCTCGTATTCTCAAAGTTAATAGTGAAAATTATCACCACAGTATCATAATACGTACCGAGGTCTCCTCACGCATAACTAGAAGAGCAGTCCAAAGCTATTTTGGAGCGTGAGGAACTAATAATGGCTATAACATATATACAGGGTATTCCAGGAGCAATGCTCAATGTTCAGGGATATGACAAGAGCGGTCATTCGTGGCAAACAAGTCTAGAAGACATGGACTCTGAAATGCATACCTTTAGAACTACAAGTGTTTGTTCAGTAGACGTGTTTATAGTATCGAAGAGGAAGAAGTCTTCATAGCTCTTGAAGTACGCATTTTAGAGCCTACGTCTGTGAGCATTTATTTCATTTAATATGGTGCTGACCAGAGTTAGTTTTACTACCCGATTTGAACTGTATTAAGTTACTACAAGAACACTATATGCAATATGATCGGAGTAGATAAATAAAGTATGTACGTTACTCCGAAGTAACTTCTATTCCCTTACTATCCTAGAGGCTTCTCCTTTACATACAAGTCCGTATAACTTTATACGACAAATGAAGGAGGGTTGTTAGTAGTGGTGGAAATTAACACATCCTCACACTTAGAGAACCTACTACGGCATTATTAGACAACTGCCAAGATAGCTCGTTAGTCGGTCATTAAAATAATTTAAAGTTTCCCCCGTTGTTATTAAAGCCTTCCAGATCATCACAATAAACTGTACCTGACGATGAAAATATTCTTTTGTGAAACAGTCGCTGAAGACAAAATCTAAAGAAATTTTTCTTCAATATCCGAAGCTTTCGTCAAAATTAAAACTCAGTTGAATGCAGATTCACCGCTTACTGATGCAAAGAAGCGAGCCCATTGTTCGCTCCCTGCTGCCAGCAATATTCTAATGTACTCGATCAAGCCGTCCATAATGGGAAGCGTAGGAGGCAAATGAATTCCGGTAACAGCTACGACGCACGCATACGGTCCACTTCGTTAATCAAAGCGTGCCGTGTGCCTCATCCCGCTCCAAATGAAACATCCGACCTCACTGTGATTATCAAAATACTAATGACGCGCAGAAAATGAAACTCGACCTTGGCTGCGACAGCGGCCGGCTGCGGACTGTCCTTCGTTAGGCACGGCGTACGGCTCGTCCTGATTGCGGCGGCAGGCAAGTGTCGCCATCCGCTGTCAGCTTCTCCATATACGACAGAGGCGCTGAGGCTGTCTTCTCAGGAAAAGACAGGTGCTCGCCTCACTTCAGAAGCACATACAGGAGTTGGACAAAAACAGACAACCACCGCCAGAAATGACTGCTTGAACATATAGATACAGATGCTAGCCAAGTCTGCAGGTTGCGCTGTTGTATTTGAGCACGAACGGCAGCTGTGCAATGTTCTCAATATGTTGTTGTAGGGGTCAGTCGTGGTCACAACAGTGTAGGAAAAGTGCTGGTACTCATATGGTGGGTGCTTCCGTAAGCAAGGTAGCGGAAGTGTTTGGTGTTTCAACATGCACCGCGTAGAGGGAAAGCGGGCAAACATCGTCCACTAAGAGCGAGCTGGAATTCAAAAACCACACATCAGTGACACAAATGCCTGTTAACAGGAAAACATGGTGACGAAGCCATAAAACCTGCACTACGGAGCAGTGGAAGTAAGTGATTTGGTCGGATGAGTCTTGTTTCGTACTGTTTCCAACTTCTGGCCGACCCAAGAGTGAAACATGGCGGGGGTTGGGTGATGATTTAGGCAGCCATATCGACGTATTCACACGCTCCGTGAATAGACTGCAAATTCGCATTATTGTTAAGGATTGTGTAATAATTTTGGCTGATCAGGCCCATCCCATGGTACAATGTTTGTTCCCAAACGGTGATGCTGTGTTGCAAGAGACAGCAGCAGGAGCAGCACTCCGTCTTCGGGCCACAAGTGGCCCATCGGGACCATCCGACCGCCGTATCAACCTCATTGAGGATGCGGATAGAAGGGGCGCGTGGTCAGCACACCGCTCTCCCGGTCGTTATGATGGTTTTCTTTGACCGGAGCCGCTACTATTCGGTCGAGTAGCTCCTCAATTGACATCAAGAGGCTGAGTGCACCCCGAAAAATGGCAACAGCGCATGGCGGCTGAGTGGCCACCCATCCAAGTGCCGGCCACCCCCGACAGCGCTTAACTTCGGTGATCTCACGGGAACCGGTGTATCCACTGTGGCGTTGCAAGAGACAGGGCCCCTGTCTACACAGCTCGCATCGACTAGGTCTGGTTTTGTGAACACGAGAATGAATTGTCGCATCTCCACTGGCTACCACAGCTACCGGATCTCAAGATTAATGAGGCTTTGTGGTCTAATTTGGAAAGAAGGCTGCATGGTCGCCATCCCCCTCCATCATCGTTACCCAAGCTTGCCCTTATTGTGCAGAAAGAAACATGTAAGATTCCCTTTAAAACCACACACGACCTGTATTTATCCATTCCGAGACGACTAGAAGCTATTTTAAATGCCAACAGGTTTCCTACTCTGTATTAGACATCTTCATGTATTGTGTTTTTGGTGTTTCCATATTTCTGTCCAACCTGTACTTCCGCCGTAAATGCTCAGTCCGCCCTTCGGCTACGTCTTCCGTATTATATCTTGATCTATGTCGCTATTTTCACCACTATGTTTTGTGCATGGTGTGGCTGCACGCTTAAGGGTTAGGTTGCAAATTCCGAAGTCCTTGTTTCGGAACCATCTTCTAAAAGCTGCGTGGACAGGTGTCCATACAGTTCATACCAAAACATCACAAAGATGATCCAGCTCTCATGAAGTCATCCATTCTTTGAAATTTAATAGGTAATTAACTTAGGGGTGAGGACTGTAAGAGCCGGCCGCGGTGGCCGTGCGGTTCTAGGCGCTGCAGTCCGGAACCGCGGGACTGCTACGGTCGCAGGTTCGAATCCCGCCTCGGGCATGTATGTGTGTGATGTCCTTAGGTTAGGTAGGTTTAAGTAGTTCTAAGTTCTAGGGGACTGATGACCCAAGATTTTAAGTCCCATAGTGCTCAGAGCCATTTTTGAGGACTGTAAGAAAGAAAAAAAAATACAAGAAAAAAATAATCTATAGAACTTTATTTGAAGCAATAGTCTCTCAATTTCTATACAACTTTTACTAGTGTTAACAGATCGTACTTTCTACGTTGAAATATGTCGACTGGTAACTTTCACCTTTGGGAATGCTATTATTAAGCAAGGCAATAGTAGTACAGTGTGATTCAGACTTTATGTTGAGCTGTTATCAATTATTTGAACCCTGACAGATCCCAGTCTTAATGGTTCGAATAATTTCCTACTGGAACTGGTAAAATCCACGATCACACCCTCAGAACCACGCAGTCCTGATCAGCAGCGAACCAAGTCATTCAGTCTAACAGCGTATAAGAACGCGGCATATAACCAGCACACTCGCTCTCCCAGATGACGACTCTTCAACCGCTACTTTTCTTTCACGTAGCTTCTCAATAGACGTTACGGTGCTGGTCTTCCGGCTGTCTGTCAGACACGCTTACTACTCTACCAAATATGCGGACTTCCTAGTAAAACTACATTACTGGCTAATTTAAACTTTTGGAGCTACAGCAGACTTAGCATTTTTGCAAGAAATTCGTTTTCGTTTTATTCACTTTACATTTACAAAAAGAACACTGTTTGATCTGTTTTCTGGAGTGAAGTTATAATTAAACTAGCTGACAAACGCGGCATGAGTCGGATATTTATTTTGCCAATTTTCCATTAGAAGCGAAATCTTACGTGTATTCCTGCAGTAGTCTGGGTGTCAGATGGTCCCAGGCAGTTTCTGTACGCTGGGTCCAGCTGCTTCACGTGTCTAAAATGTGATTTTGTAAAACTCTCTATGCCATCGCCTCTTCATAGCTCTATAGATGGGTATTATTTTCGCCTACAGCCGTTAGCCCTTCACAGTTGAAAGCTTTCAAAAGCGCTGCCAGGTATTAGGTTCAAATGGTTCTGAGCACTATGGGACTTAACATCTGAGGTCATCAGTCCCCTAGAACTTAGAACTACTTAAGCCTAACTAACCAAAGGACATCATACACATCCATGCCCGAGGCAGGATTCGAACCTGCGACCGTAGCAGTCGTGCGGTTCCGGACTGAAGCGCCTAGAACCATAGCGGCCGGCCCAGGTGTTAGAGATTTCCTTAGATTGACTGTAGGGGTTTCTTAGTAGCGAAGAATAAATATATTAATACTTCATGCATGATGCGCCAATTTTTCACGCATCTCCGTGTTTACGACGTCAAATCTCTTGAATTATGTGTCGTACAACGATATATTTGTGTAGGCAAATTCAGCGGCATATATAGATAACGTCTGCGAAATATGCTGCGGACAGAGTTAATAGGAAAGAAATAATAAATTTATACGTCACGCCTGACGCAGCAGTTTTTCATGCATCTAAGCGTTTATGACGTCATATCTCTTGAATTATGCTAGGCAGGTGGCTCCTGCCCCTTTAGCGATTGTTGCCTAACAGTAACGTATCTATGTACCACGTTGGTTAAAGACGGCCCACTACAAGCACGCACGCACGCACACACACACAAACATCCTTCTACATTTATAATATGTATGTAAATACCCAAATTAAAAATGATTTTAAGGTAAGGAAAACTGAGGTCCTACTAAGAAAATTGTCGCTTTGGCTGGAACATGGCGTCGTTGTTTGTCAGGTGTGGCGCTGGATAGCACGGACAATTGGCAGCTTACTGGAAGATAACTAAATGAAGTTCCGACAATATGTCTTCCAAATTACTTAAAGAGTTCCGTATCTGAATCGGTAAAAACGGATCACTTTGTTGTCAGTCCATCCGTCCGCTTGACTGTGTGACCGTTAAAAGCTCTTCTATTCAGGAAGGGTACACGTATCAAGTTGAAATTTACAGATACTTAGGTCTACGGTCCCTTGGCGATGTCGTAAGTGTATGCTTTTAATTCAATGCAATCAAAAGACACCGCCATTTATGTCACACATTTTGATATTCGCAAACTCTCTCGTCATAACCTATACGGTACTTCTCGTTGACCTAGGATTATGAAATTTGGCAAGGTTTTACAGTACAACTAATGGAGAAAAAAAAATTCAAAAATCATTAAATTGTAATTACATCGCAAGAAAACGCATTTCTTCTGTCATTTATTATCTGATTTCAGCGTTAAAATGAAAACATTCTCGAAAGTCTTGAAACTCCCAGGACCGACATCTCGCCGGTTTCAGTGTCGATAACAGGCAAGAACCATCGAGATCCTCGATTCGCAAAATAGATGAATTGTCTGTAAGTTTGTACGTAACCCGTAGTTCGCGAGTCCTGCTCGCCAGCTTTTTATCGTTAAGGCTACAGACCGTTTCAGCCTCAACAACTAACAAATAAATTCCTAACTAAGAAACAGAGGACAAAATTATGAACCTTCTCTAATCCTAACAATATTCTTTACATAGCATCAAGTGAAAAGGAAGAACTAACAGTGCTACGCCAGACAAAGAGGAATCAATAAAATTCTTACAGAAGAAGAGAAGAATTCAACTGATGTTTAGAGGGGAGCTAACAATTTTGGGGGCATATGATGGTAGAGAAATTACAGGCGTTCATTTGCTGTATGCGCTGTGCCACAAATAGGCGCTAATCGCGCTGGCATCGATCCTGAAGAGCATCTGCGTCAGGCAGACGCAAACTGAAAGAATCTAATAAATGAAAGCTCTACCTCCAATACCTACCGATTTATTTTGGTAATGGTCTAGTTACTTGCTGGTTTGCTTCATCTCTACGTATCCCCGCAATAGATATCGAGCATTTACCTGTGCGTTTGTTATTCCGTTACGGAGTTGTAGAAAACACATGTTGCGTTCGGTTGCGGACGTCATAAACTTCTCAGAAGTACCGAAGTGTGTGGACTCCCTTCTCTGAAGTTAACTGATATGAAACTGTATTCTTAGCAGCTTGTAAATTGCTGCAATAAAGATCCGGAACTAATTATAAAAGTTACAGCGCCTGAACTGAAGAAGCAATAAAGTGATATTTGGGAACGGAGAACATTCAACTGGAATTACGCTCAATATTAGTGTGCAAACTGATAATTAAAGTTTATTCAAAATTTCGCGAAAGGGAAGTAAATGGAAGCAAGACACAGGATAGTGCGGTGTTCTGTTTTGCACTTGACGTTTTCTTCCTTCCCTAACGAACAACAAAATCTACCTCCATTGCAACTAATAAAAGCTACGTATTTATCTTCTGAGAATTTAAATTCTCGATGGATTTTTCACTGCTATTTTAAATGTATTAAGAAGGTACACAACAACAATGATCAACAAGAAATTGGGAAAAATAGCATTCACAGGTAAAAATGCGTGTTGAACCTCAGTAAAAGGATAATAGCCGCATTTACTACAACTGTAATCCGAAGTCTCGCAAAGAAAATCAGTTATTATGTTATGATGTAGTGTTCAATACAGAATATGGTACAAAGCTGTCGTCGTAACGACAGAAAAGTAGTTAGAAACGAGCCCTTCCACGCTCCTTATGAACACCGAGACAAAAAGCTCTGCGGCTGGAGAATAAGGATTATGAGATTCAACGACATATATCAGAGGTAACATGAAGGTCTGAAAAACAGGCAGTTTAAGGTTAAATAACAACTGTTTTCATTCTAGCGATTTTTGTTTATTAACTAGTTTTCGGCTTATTGGCCCATCTTCTCGAAAGAACTGACTAGCGTCAGCAAGGGACTTTAGTTATCGGGTAACCAAAAAATACAAACACAGGTAGAACCACTAGCACAGAATGTAAATTACACTTTCTGGAATGGGCAATATTAAACGCAATAAATAATTAAATACACAGTATGACAGAAGTACAGCTTATACGGTTAAAATGCTAAAGTTTGTGAGGTCACGACACTTGTTGAGAAACTGTCAAACTGACCACTCGTCAGTTACGTTGACCACCAAACTTTTTTTTTTAACATTCTAAATTATACTTTAGCGTTGGATAATATTACAGTGTGTTTAATATTGTCCATTGCGTACTGTATAATTCACAACGTTAAAAAACAAGTCTGGTGCACAACATTCTGCGCAAGTGGATTGTATCTTTGTTCATAATGTTTGGTTACCTAAGAAGTAGTGTCCCTTCTGGATGCTGGTCAGTTGTTCCCTGATGATGGCGTGATAAGCCGGAACAAAAATCAGTGGACAAAAACAGTTTACTTGTTATTCAGCCTTAAAATATGTAACTGTTCTATGAAAAAGTGACGGAAGAATCCATAAATAACAAAAACACAGACCGTAAAGTATACTTTCTGTAAGCTGCTTTATTACACGCAATATTAATGTACTTTAGACATTCGAAGTTTTTGTGCAATTTCTCGACAACATGGAGGTACGCAATAAAAATAACAAGAAACATTAGTTTTTGTTAAAACTGTGTGCCGTTGACGAAAGTTTTTTCCACGGTGTGATAAGCTGCGCAGCGAGCTACGCTAACGACAGGCGGGAAGTAATAAACGAAGGAAAACAATGGAGAAATATCAGCGTTGTACAGTCGTAAACAGCACGGTAGAGAGTAAAATACATCTCTACGTAACGAAATATTTATGAGATCAAAGAATAGTGAATGCACCTATTCAAAACGACCCTCTTAAGTTCTAGGAAGATAATCAATTTTGTGTAATGAACTAATTTCAAATGCAGTTTCATCTTTCTTAGGATTTCTTATTGTGGTTTATCAATAGATTTTTATAATGGTAGATACGATAAGTATAGTAAAAATTTGTTTCCTTGCAGCTGTAATTGACAAAATCTGTGCGCGAATAAAATTTGTGTAGTATATATACACACACTCCCATTCCTTGCAGCTGGCGCAGTTTATCCCAATTTTACAGCAGCAACAGTAGTAGTAACAATCACGCGCAGATTCTAGACAATTGCAGAAGTTCTTTGAACGTTCACTATAAGCATTAACCTTAAACGTGTCACTGTTTTTATCAGCCCGAATGGCCATATCATGCATCTCTGTACACTATCTTTCGCAAGCCTCTTCATATTTGAATGACTACTGCACCATACATCCGTTTAAACCTGCATACTATATTCAAGCCTTGATCTCTCTGTAACAATATTGAGTCCCACATTTCCTTCTATTGTAAAATTAGTCATCCCTGGGTGCCTCGTGATGTGTCTCATCAACCTCCTCCTCTTAGTCAAGTTGTGCCAAATGAGTTTTTCTCTTTCCAATCCAATTCAGTACGTCTCCATCACTTATTCGATCTCCCCATCTTCGATTCTCCTGTTATCTATATTGATTTCGTTCAAGTTTTAACTTTCTTACAAATTACGCTCCAAACAAATGCTTTCAGGAACGACTTCCTAATACTCAAATTTATATTCAATGTTAGCGAATATATCTTTTTCAAAATAGCTTTCCTGCTGTTACAAGTCTGCATCTTAGACCAGTCATTGTAAATTAACTTCGCTGCCCAAATACTCGATCTCGACTATCACTTTAAGTGTCTAATTTCCCATTTTAATTCCTTAAGCATCAACTGATTTATTAAAGCACATGGTGCAAAGGGACCTAACACACCATCAACTTAACAGCATTTTATCAGAGTGTGACGTCATTTGTTACCGATGAACTGTACGATTATCAGAGGCAACTACGCAGTTCAAGGAGGCAGTTCAGCTACGAGGAAACTTTCCCCCTAACGATAAGCTGCGCTGTTCCCTACGGTAAACGCACAGTTTACCCGGACTTGTCGTCGTCGTCGTCGTCGTCGTCGTCGTCGTCGTCGTATCACCTGAACCCCAACTTGTTATCGTCAAGAATTCCACGAGAAAAAAGTATGTTTTTACTTAAGGCTATCGAAATCTTCCTTGTCTTTGGTATATACGACGGTTATTCGGAAACTAAGGTCCGATAGGTCGTGAAATTGAAACCACTATAAAAATAAAAAATGTTTTATTTGCAACAGTTAGCGACACGTTCCAGATACCTCACTCTATAGTCGCCGCTCCGACTTACACATTTCTCGTAGCGCTGTACATGTTTCCAATATCGTCGTCATAGAAGGCGCCCGCCTGTGCTTTCCGACAATTCTCTACGCCGGTCTGCAGTTCTTTCTATATGCTAAAATGTTGTCTTCATAGCCAGTATTCATGTACGCAGAGATGAAACTCAGTGGGAAGCAATTGTGGGTGATCAAACACTGCAGGAGTGTCTTCATTGTCCCTTCAGAGTGTGGCCGAGAAATGCCATGATGAAGGAAACGTATGACAGTTATGTTGCATGGGCTGCATGACATCAGGCGAAATCTCTCACCATACCTCATACTTGGCGGGAATATCTACTTCTCTAGGTATCTTTACGTACTCACTTTCGCTCAGAAATGTACAGAGCGACTTGGTGCTATCGACGGGTATACGAGAGGCACTGTCGCACAAATCTGTGCAAAGCTTCGTCAAATTTTTTCCGTCGTTTACACATCGTGCCCGATCGGACTTTACCTTCCTAACAGCCCTCGTAGAATGTGTTTCAACATCTAGTCGTGGAAAGAAATGAAATAATGATAAAAAACAACGGGACAGTACTATGTTTGATGCAAACTACTGGAACATTACGTGACTCACGATAATGCAGTAAAGGAAATAGCAACCTTCCATACACCTTTCTGAAAGAATTTAAGATGTAATATAGCCGCAACCACACAATAAACTGCGGCTCTCATCTTTCTGCCAACCAGTGTCACTTTATCGTCACGAACACAGCACAGGACGACAGAACTGAGGAAACCGAACTTAAAGGAAGCCTGAAAGGCAGCCAACAGACACCTGTCAATTTGAGATGGGCAGATAACTGTGCGGTTAAACTGTACGTGTGTAGGCTCCTTTAATAAATAAATCATACAAGAAAAGTGAACTGGTGCTGTTTATAAAAGCGTATAACAGAGATGCAGAAAAAGCACGAGGTGACAAGACGAGACAAAAATAACTCCGCGTGTCGGGTGTCGGCCGCAGCTGCGAGGGAGAGGACGGCCGAGGCGAAGAAGGGCGCTCATTGCCCGCGTGTCGGGGCCGCAGGGAGGTTCCCGGCTAAAGAGCGCCGCCCCCGCACCCGCCCCCCGCCGCGCCGTGCCGCGCTGGCGCGACAAGTGTCGTTGAGGGATTTACAAAGACGCGCGCCGCCCCTAACAGCTTACTTTCTGCCTTTCATTCCCACTCCGCCCTCCCCCGCGACGCCGCCGTCCTCTTCCTCAGCTGAACGACTTTTAAGAGCGCATCTGAAAGTAGCTTCTCACCCCGCGCGCCCCACCCCACGGCACGGCGCCCTGGCGCCCCGCAGGATCGATGGCGCCGACACCCCCACCCCCGCGCGGCAAAGCGTCCACTCGGCCCACCGCGCTCACCGCCGCCGCCTCCGCTTCCGCGCCCCCACCCTGGCCGTCAATTGATTCGCTGCTGCCCGTCGGCGACCGCACAAACACGAGCACGAAATGCGCAGCTCCGATCCGACACCCTTGTACTGGCAGCCAGGTGAGCTCCGAGGAACACGGTGTCTCCTTGTCGTCCCTCCCACCCTCCCCCCTCCTCCCTCCCCAACCTATCATCCGAAACAGATACACGACGTCCGATGAACCAGCATATTAAACACGTGTCGCTTAGGGGACAGACTTGTCTCTCCACGCAGCTCATAAGGCAAATACGACGAGGATATCGTTTCTGGTACACTTGTGTCCGATCAACGATGAAGTGGCGAATATGGCCCAAAGAAGAGATTCCCTGTGCTCACGTCAGGACGTCGTATCTCCAATGTGGGGCGGTACAGTAGAACGGCGAGTAAATGCCCGGTAGTCGTCCCAATTGTAAAAACATTCGTGTTGTTCAACTACAACAATTGTCACAGTACTCGGAGACGCCAACTTCCCCTGGACCTAAGCAGTAGGCGGACTGCGAAGAGTGCGGCCGTCATCAAGCGGCACGGTGTCGTGCAGCGTCGTACGACTAATGGAGTGATGAAGGCCGCTGACCTCAGCAGATGGTGGCGGTCCATAACGCTGGGTAGAAGTTGCCCAGCTGCACACGACGGGGGGCGCCGAGGCACTGCCTCGAATGTAAGGAATATTCCGACCAGTTCATTAATTCAATTCAGCATGTAGTTCTTGGCCAAGAGGCAGCAGAGCGCCTGTTCTAACAACGGAAGAGGCGAACTAATATTTGATATCGATAGTGCTCATGTCACGTGCAACAGCATCTTATGTGACTTAGTGTTGTAACATACAGGGTCGTAAGGAAGGAAAATTCCAGAATCACTAAATACGGACGGCATGACGCCCTAACCACGTAACCAAGCACACGCAGGGCAGCTTCATCAAATCTTCTAGCAGGGAGTTGTGCAAATGAAGCCGTATAAATACGATCCGCCTGCGCTATTAAGGACAGAATGGTACAAGCGACGAGCAGATCACGATCGTTGGTCTCAAATAGACTCGACCAAAGTAGGACGCACATCGGACTTGGAGAATGTCGAGTTAGTTCATCACAGATGGGAACTTATAACCGGGGAAGTGTGTTAGTGGTACTTCCAAGTAATGAACTCACATCGGTAGTTAAACACTTCCACTCTGTTTCCTGAGTAGTCCTACTGAGTTCAATAGTCCGCGCCACTCGAAGTTTATTTTTTCTGCCGATGTCGGGAAATCAGCAGGCGGCCCACCACCAGTTAACCTCATCACCTTTCATGGTTCGAGGTAAGGTTTTCTGTCGCTCATCTAGCTGCCTCCTCACTTCCTCGCAGGATGCGACAGCACGCAGAATCTTCCTATGGACCGAGCGCGGATAAGATGGCTCACAGCATCAGCAGTGTCAGCCCACAGGAGCAGAGGCGGCAGCAAGGAGTCTGCCTGCACAGTCGAAGGCGGCTGAACGACTGCACCGCCCTGGGCTCAATCTGTAGACCACGAGGACATGTGGCCAGCTGCGGCTGAGGCAGACCCGTAGGTGGCCCACCAGCTGAAGGGCAGCAATTCCACAGCACTGCACTCGGCGTGAACAGCAGGGCCGTAGCTAGCAGCGGCGGAGTCCGAGGGTGGTGACTTGTTGTCCATAAAGAATCGCAGACCGCCGTAGTACCCTATTCGAAGCCGGTGAATGGCAGATTCCAAAAACTCTAATTAAAAATGACGAGTATTTATACGGGGTTGGCCCGTTCTTGTTTTGCTAAGGCATCGGTGTCTATAACGTAAGCCAAGTGAACCATGGTACAGACGTGAAGCAATCAGGCGCAGCGGCTCTGCCTTTCTGTTCTGTCAATCCTATTACGCCTGCGCTCCTCTGTTTGGTCCTAGCATAGTGTAACCGCCTCCAAGCCTCGAAGACACTTCTTGTCGTTTCACCATGTAGCCCCTGAAATAACTTCGTTTGGTCAGCTCGAACTGACCCGTGACCCGCTTCCGCGGCCTCTTGCGTTAGCCAGGTTCAAATGGTTTAAATGGCTCTGAGCACTATGCGACTTAACGTCTGAGGTCATCAGTCGCCTAGAACTTAGAACTAATTAAACCTAACTAACCTAAGGACATCACACACATCCATGCCCGAGGCAGGATTCGAATCTGCGACCGTAGCGGTCGCTCGGTTCCAGACTGTAGCGCCTAGAACCGCATGGCCACTCCGGCCGGCCGTTAGCCAGGAAATGTCTCTCAATGTGTATATGCTCAATGCACTATTTGTGGCGCAACACTCGCAACAAGCCGACTACTTACACTTCTTCAGACACCCTTTCTTTTTCTCGGTCATCATGCGGCCCAACACTATTTCCTCTCCTGTGCCAAATTCTTCATCTCAGAGTAGCATTTGTAACTTACGTCCTTTTGACGGATATTACTATCTTTGTCTTACGATCTTTTGACTAAATTAAAATGAAGCACTTCAGGGTAAAAATTAATTCAGGAAGTTCAGTAACTAATGAGTGGACATATCAATTTTGAGTGTGATGTGAGGGCAGCCGAAATAGATACTCAGTAATTTTAAAAAGTTGCTAATTATTGCCAAGATGAGGATTTCCGTTAAAACCAAGTCTCCGTATGAATTTAAAAGCTTTTAAGAGCAAGGATACACTTGCAAGGTGAGGCTGTCCGCCAGGAAGTATTGCAGTCTGCCTGACAACGTCGGGACTTGGCCTTCCACAACTGCCGCAAAAGACGTTGAACATCAAAACTACTGCTTCTTTGGTCTGACAATCTTTTTCTTCTTAGCAGAGGTTTTCAAGTACACACAAAGCGAGCAGTGGATCTCACTTTCTGAACCCCAGAGAAGAAGTCAACGCTCGTTTCCGCAACAGTTAGTCCGTCATCCTCTGACCCACGTGGACCAAGTTTAGGTTCCGTGTTGTAGCAGTACCGCTGAATACTTAAGCCTTGCTGGTTTAGGACAAAATTAAAGTTTTCATAGATCAAACCGTTTAACCATGCTGTTGCTCGTTTGTCGCGACAACTGGATTAACTTGTATTACAATGATAGCTTAAAAGTATGACAATAACCGAACCTCGGAGTCATCAATGCTGCCCCACAGGTAACGCTAAACGTCTGCTGCAGCCATGACACTAACCCCCCCCCCCCCCACCTTCTCTCTCTCTTCTGTATATTTCAGCTTTTACCGCCTGCGATTTTCTTCTGTTGAACGAGCGGTGACTACCCCCTTTGTGAAACAGTTCAACAATGTTTTGCCACTCATTTCAGTGGCATCACACAAATCAAGTGAGCTGCTTCTATTTAAATGTGAGGGTTTTATTCACTATAAGTGTCTCTTCGAGTCTGTCTAAGTCTTTTATTGATGTAATATTGCAATCTCTCCACTTGTACTTTGAACGAAATCACAGTGATTAAGCGGAATGCCAAGCACTTGAGGAAGCTGAGGCCTATGCCAAGACGAGGACAAGAATTTGTAAATAGGGTGTCCATTTTAAGAATAGCAGACGGCACCGGCACCAGACCAACGGTATACACGTTGTCTTAACACGCGTTCAGACTCCCTGTCGCTTCTTTTTGGTCATTGTTGTAACTCACATATTCCCCCCCCCCCCCCCCCCCCCCCGCCGATTCTGCACAGGATACTGACTTCCTATCATTTCACTTCACTTTATTTTCAGCATTCCTCAACAAAACATAACATTTCGAACGATTCGATTCTCTTCTTACTCAACATCATCAATAATGAAGTAACTGAAGATTTAGATGCAGTCAACATGATTGAATGCCCATGTTATGACACAGTTTGTAGGTCATAAACGGTCTAATCTTCGTTATCAGTCCCTCGTTGCACTTGAAATTCAAGTAAAACGATGTGAAACGAGAAAAGGACAACTGTCAGCTCCAGAGGCTGAGACCTTGTCGCTGTTGTCGAAAATTTGCGTGACGGAAGTCAGATGGTTAAAAGTGAGATAAGACTCTGGCAACTGAAAACTGTTGCTGATCACTGAACGATACTTCAGGAAGGGTTATCAAGGTCAGTACTGCTGAAATGGGGTGAGAAAATAACTATATGGACTATATAGTTAATTAGCTTAAACGGCTGCACAAATAAAATATACACATAAAAATTAGAAAAATATTGACAGTGCAGAGGTAGACAGTACCTGGAGGCCACTCGGTGCACACGCCGAAGCGACAGGTGCTCCCCATCCTCTTTCTCTCTCCCCCCCCCCCCCCCCTCCCGCCACACCGCACATCCACCGATGACACTGGAAGTTGAGACGTTGAAGGTTCGTGGAATGTGGACCACAGCTGATATGACCGCAAAGCTGCGTTGGGCCACATCCTCGTGACATGAAAGGAACTCAGTGGGTAAATCTGATATGGCCGTAAGTACGATAGTATCTTTCCCTGCGGCATGGAGAGAAATATGTCCGCCTACATGATGCACGTGATTGCAATTAGCTTGTTGAGAGTTGTGGTAGCCTGCCACTCCATATCCTCGGTTTTCAAAATTTGAAGTTGTAGTTGCAATTTTAGGTTTGTGCCCGCTACTCCCAGTTGGAGTTTCTCTCTTTTTGTTGCTACTTTCGCTAATTTGTCAACAAACCATTTCCGGGAATACCAAGGTGGCTCGGGTATACAGCTGAATTTTAAATGGTTCGGGAGCTGTTCGGGTCAAGAACAGGTCTTGGATGTTAGCGACCAAATATTTTCTGGGGTAGCACTGATATATGCCTTGTAAATAGCTCATGGAGTCGCTACAAACAAGCTCTTTATGGTGAGAGTTTTAATGTAGCGCAGAGCGAGTAGCCATGGTGGTCTAGCGGGTACAGCACTAGACCGGCTCTGGAGGCCCCGTGTTCAACCAGGAGAGGAGTGGATATGTTTCCTCGCTCCAGTTCCTCCAGACGGGGCTGCGGGGACCGCAACACTTTCCCTTCTAGAAAGGCTGCACTCTACCTGAAGTCAGGCTAATAGCCCGGTAATGGGCTTGCGCTACAGATTTTACTTTACCAACACGACGAGACAGCCTTGCCAGAATGCTAAAAAAGGAAGTTTCGCGCTATCATTGTTACGTAGGAATGTTTTGTGTGGAACAAATTCGATGTATGATTGCACAAAAATAGAAATTACAGTACAATAAAGAAGACAGTGAGCCTGTCGATTACATAAATTAGAGTAGCTAAACTGGCATTGTACAGTGCCCAGTCATATTAATTTGACCCCTTGTCAAAAGCCTGAATAACCATCATCTGCAGCGAGACGTTTAGCAAAAGACTCAGTGAGGTTCAGGAGGTACCGACAACGATGTGCAGCCACGCCGACTTCAGTGCCGTGGCCAGCTACGCTAGGTTTCTCGGTTGATGATCCATGGAGCGTACAGCCCGATCGAGGTGGTTCCGTAGATCCTCGATTGGGTTTTAATCCGGGGAATTTGGTGGCCAGCGTAGTACATTAGACTCATCTTGGCATTCCTCGAATCAATCAAGTACACTTCGAACTCTGTGATACGTTGCACTATCCTGCTGGTAGATGCCATCATGCTAGGAAAAACAAACTGCACGTAATGGTGAACGTGGTCCCCAGGAGAGACGCATACGCCTGTCGATCCATTATGCTTTTCAGAATGACGATATCACTCAGGGAATACCACGAAAACATTCCGCAAACGATAAAACTCCCACCTCCGGCCTTGTCCCTTCCAACGTTTGTTGCAGGGTGTTAGTTTTCAGGCGTTCATGCCGTACACGCTATGGTCACCTGTCCGATGGAACAAAAAACGGGATTCAGCTGAAAAGGCCGCATGTCCAGTGGGCGTCCAGTTGCGGTATCGGCGTGCAAATTCCAGCCTCTGTCGCCGACAAAAAGCAGTCAGCATGGGAGCATTAACCACGCACCTGCTGTGGAGACCCATCCACAATAACGTTCGCTGAACGATCAAACGGTCATTGAGGAAACATTATTGGTAGCCCCTTGATTCATTTGGGAGGAGAAAGGAGGGGGGGTGCGGTCAGTTGCTCAATAGTTGCACGTCTATTCGGCCGTACACATCTCTACACCCATCGTTCAACGCTGTCATTTATAGCCCTTTGGTGCACTATAGTTGACTCAGCGCCGGTTTTGGATAGCACCATTATGACATGCCCGGTATACTTTACCCACGGCGATACGAGAAGAGTTTACATACTTAGCCGCTTCGGAAATGCTTTCACTCTTGGCCAATGTTCATGCCCTTTTGGACATCGGATAAATCGCTCCATTTCCTCATTGCGACATCCAATGCGCAATTACCCCCCCCCCCCCCCCCCCCGATACGATTTATATATCCTCCACTGTTAGTGCTGCCACCTGCAGTCCGTTAGTGGTTATTGCGCGTCGAAGTCGAACGTAGGCGGTGGTCACATTAATGTGACTAGATTGTGTATAATGTCAGTACAAAGGGGAGGAAAATCGTGATTCACGGGGTTTTCACAACATTAGTTCTAACAAGAATTGTGAAGGACATACGCCGGTATCTTTTCGAAGATTACCTTGATCGACTATTTTTTACAAAAAGAAAACCCTAAATCTGGGAAGTTTAACTGTGATTTTAACCCTGCTTTTCCCGAATGAGAGTGTACCGACTTTCCCGGTGCCATTTTAGTAGAAGTCACGCGATTTTTCTGATGCAAAATCAAAATGAATGATGAAATTATACATAGGAAGGAGTGTGAACATCGTATAGGACAGGAACAGGAGCCAGAGATGAGAACTTCTTGTAAAAATACTAACGACAGGCAGACAGGGAAAGATGACAGCCGAATAGGCGACCTCATCTAATGGTAATTCTGAACACCGAATATGGGAAGGAAAAGAGGAAGAGGAGAATTACAAAAAACAACTTACTATAAAGCAATTCAACAGTTTGGAAGAAAGGATCTTCATGTTCTCCTTCTAGTGAAGTAAAAAAATGTGGACAGCGGAACTAGAAAACGTGGATAGAGGAACAGCAATATCTTGAGAAACTGTGACCGTTTCATCTTACACATGATCGATTATTTCATATTATTTGTTGTGCGTTCTCACTCCGACAACTGAAAATTCAGAAACAAAAACTGCACATCAAGTGACTGGCACCTTGGGGCATTTATTGTATTTCAGATCCGAAATAAAAATGAAATCGGGAAACAATGCTCCAGGCACATTAATGGGTTACACCCTGTTGCACTCCATCGTCGAGATCAGAAATATTTCGTCTGGAGAGTGCTCAGTAATATACAGAGTGGAATGGCGATCTTTCAGTTAACCCGCCAAGATCTAAAGCACCTAGTTTCTAAACAAAAATGATATAGAAGGATGTCAACACCACTTCGGCCTCCAGATTCAAATGACCAACGCCATAGTCCTTTTCATTTCACTGAGAGCCTCTTTTGGTCTCCTACCTTCGCCCACTTATCTTAACAGGGCTCTTTCTCTCAACAGGTAGGTTACAGCACGGAATGGAACAGAATACTGTGCCCATTATATGGCAATTTTTAAGTGCAGCTTTTAAAAGCTCGCGTTCTTGAATTCGGACATACCCTAATACACACACCAAAGCAGACAGAGATATGTATTCCAAAAAAATTTTTTCTGTCTGGCTATGCTCAAAGAGAGGCCGTTAATTTCTTGGTACAAATAATCTAAAACATTTATTATGAACAACGGTTTTCAGAAATACTGCATCAGTTACGTCTAATCTTCTACTATAGCCCTGCGACTGTATTTAATTGTTCATAAAAAAACAAGTAAGCGTACGTAGATAACACATTCGGGGAATACCACAGGGTAGTCAAAGAGGTCTCAACTGCTAATGTCCACCAACTATGTTCATTCTGGAAATATAATGTTATTCGTCATGCTTGGATCAAACGTAATGAAGTACACATTTGAAAATATAATCTTGAGGACACTTCTTGCTGCACCTTAATTACTATATTTCTTGGTTTCCTTACCAACCTCTGCAGCGAACAACTACATTTAACAATGAATAAAACGATTTTTCAGCACCAAATGCCATTAGAGTCTCTTGTGCCTGGATTCTTTATCCTACTTTTGTTAGCGAATGAATCACTGTAGTGGCGGACGAACAACGCAGTGGATTGTGGTGAGTGTGGGACGGACAGCCTATTGGACGGGCTTCATCCGCCCTAAGTATTGCCTGCCAGATAATAAATGAAGACCCACCAGCCTTTGCCCAAACACTCTGTACAGGGGTATGTATTTAACGGAGAAACGATTAAAAAACTGAGTTTCTTAAAGAGCAACAGATATTTCTTTGGTGGCATTTACCAGGGAGAAGAAGTCGAACCCTTGCATCACAGAGAATAATTAAGACTGTAATTCAAATGAAACGCAGGTGGGCAGGCCAAATAGCTAGTCGAATGGTTGGCAGATCGACTAAGAAAATTCTTTGTTGGATCGCAAAAAGACGAGACAGAAGTTAACGGAAGACCCAGACGACGAACTAATGGCGAGCAGATGGCTGCTGGAGCGACATGGATACAAACAGCTGAAGATAATAAAGAACGGAAAAGTAGGAAGCTTAATCCTGCAGTGGATGTCAAATGGTTGATACGACGACGACAGTACAATAAAAAGCAACGTCTATTACGCACTTTATGGCGATTATATCGATGCAGAGGACAGATGTAGGCACATGTGTTAGGACAGCTGCTCTACGTGTCAAAAGCTCCTGATTCTCTCACGTCTTTGGGGAGCTGTACAGTACTTAAACACTTGACGTACACCTTCTTTCTGCGCTTTTTACTGTCCCTTTTATCTTACGGCAAAACTTAATATGAGGCTCTAGACAGATGGGTGGCATTCTAACAGTAAGAATAGAGTACTAAGCGTCAGATGTACAGCATACACATGTTGCCATCAAAGGACCAACGAACACTTTGGGATCGACGATTAAGCGACTTAGTGCACCACCTATGCAAGAGTTTTATTCGCATACAAGGAAGCGGAAACGTAGGTAACTCGACTATCATTTTCTGCTGAACAAAGTACGCAAGAACAGGAGGGAAGAAAAGATCAAAGACGGAGCAGGTGCACACTGCAGTGTTGAAACACGTGTTACAATTCTTACTCTGAATAAACATGGATCATGACGCTATATACAACCCAGCCCAAATGGAAAGTAGAATCATGACATACAGTGCTTTCAGTGCAGTAAAATCTCAAACGAATATGAGTAAGAGGAGTTTCGTATTGAGATTAATTAGAGACACTCTGTCAAGGACTTACTGAGATTGTAAATAAATGTTGCACAGCTTCACATTAAACAAACTGTACTTTTTTACAGCAACGTGTTAGTTCGTTACAGGGTCGAGAACGCCATCAACGCTAGGAGGTTAAATGTATCTCTATAGATAGAACACTCTACTAGAAGTTTTATTTTCTCCACACCTGAACCACTATAGGTTGTGCTGCAGTACAGGGGCCATTACTCGCTGAGATTTAGCTTCTGGTTTGAAGGGTAGAATCGAAATTTTAAATGAGCAAACTGACGGGACCACTCAAGATTATTCAAACACGCTTCACTTTGCATAAGAATCGTCCTCTGCAGAGGAGGCTGGTGCTTTCCGCGCAACTGTTACAAAGTCCATTTCCGTGCCATATTTTCTGTGGCTTCTTTTTTCTCTCCACTCACATTCTGAGTAGCTGGAAGCGAAGGCGTGGACTATCGTACGCGTTGGAATTTCCAGTAAGGGAGATGGCTCATTTACGGTTTATTTTTCTGCTGTGGACTTCATTCCAAAGACTGGCCCGACGCAGCTCTCCACGCTGCTCTATTCTGCCTACTCTATCTGCCTAACTATTCCAGTCGAAGTCCACTTGAACCTCATTACTGTAATCAAGCCATGGTATCCTTCTACAACTTCCCTCTACTCCGCACTTCCTTCCATTAGCAAACTGACGATTTCTTAATGCCGATCTCTCCTTTTAGCCAAGTTGTACCATAAATTCCGTTTCTCCGAAGTGTTATTCAGTACCTCCTCATTAGTCATCAGACCCACTCTTGTAATATTCAGCATTCTTCTGCAGCGCTATATTTCGAAGGATTCTGTTTTCTCCTTGTCAGAAAAATTAATCTTATACGTTTCATTCCGTACAAGGCTACACGCTCCAGACAAACAATTCCAAGAAAACTTCTTCACACATGAATTTACATTCGATGTTCTCAAATTTATCATTTACGAAAGCTTTTTCTTGCTAATACCAGTCTACATTTTATATCATCTTTACTTCGGTTATCGTCATTTTCCTGCCCATTGCTTTAAGCGTCTCATTCCCTCGCCCAATTCCGTCAGCATCGCCTGATTATTTGACTACATTTCATTATTCTTTTGCTTTTGTTGATGTTCATCTCATAACCTCTTATCAAGTTACCATACATTCTGTTCAACCAATCTTCCTTTACTGTCTCAGAGAGAATTAAAATGTCATTGACAAATATAGTTTTTTAATTTCTTCTCACTGAACTTGAATTCCCTTTCCAAAAATATCCTTGGTTTCCTTTACTGCTTGTTCAGTGTACAGATTGAGTAACATCGAGGATAGCCTAAACCTTGTCACACTGCCTTCTCAACAACTGCTTTCCTGAAACTTCCCGGAAGATTAAAACTGTGTGCCGGACCGAGACTCGAACTCGGGACCTGTTCGAGTTCGACAGTCGGTTCAGCACACAGGTTTTTTAAGCTTCCAGGAAGTTTCATATCAGCGCACACTCCGCTGGGAACTTCTTCCCTTTTGTACCATTCGACTCTTGTAACTGTGATCTGGTTCCCGTACATACTGTAAATAAACTGTAGCTCTCTGTATTCCATGCCTGATTTTTCTGAATTTCGACAAGTGCAGTCCAGTCTAGCTTTGCAACTGGAGTTTATTTAAATTGGCAACTAACTCGTCAAGCGTGTGGTTCCGTTCCTATCTTTGCACGTAGATGGTTTTATTTCAGCAACGAGAAGTTGTGTATGCTGAAACACTTACTTAGTTTTTCATTTTTGTGAAGAACTGTAAATAATGGTGACAAGAAGTATTACTTCTCTAGTTTCGGAACGAGGTATCTGATCTGCTAATCTGTAATGTTTAGCATTATCCTCTCTTTTATTGGAACGTATAGCCCACTCTGGATTGCATATGAAACGACTTCTTGGCAGCTACACAGTGCCCTGTGTTAATGTCCTGGCGAGACAAATTTATTGCATGACGCTATGCAACTGTATTCTACAGTATGACCGTGACATGTTTCATGATTACATCCACTTCAGTCACAAGGTCTGCTCATTAGCTCTGCATTTCAGCTGCCTCAGTATGAATTTTATCATTGTAGCTTACCACTGCCGTCCTGTACAGGGTGAGCACAAAGTCTTGCCCTGATTATAACAATTTATTACAGAATAACCGCTTGACATAATAATTTACATTTGATACCGTTACATAGGTTAGTGTTACTAGCTTTTTTAAGACCACTTACGTTAGTAAATCTCGACGTGTGCTCCCTTGGTAGCTCGGAGAATGTCGAGGCGGTATTCCAGTTCCCGCCAGGTGTTCCGTAACATGTGTTCTGTCACAGTACCCACAGCATCTTGTATCCTAGCCTTCAGTTCGTCGACGTCAGCAACTGGTGTGACGAAGACTCTGTCCTTGATATAGCCCCAGAAAAAAAAGTGAAGGGCCGTAATGTCTGTAGAGCGGGGTGGCCAGGGTGTTGGACCGTTCCTTCCAATCCACCGATCCAGAAATGTTTTATCCAGGAAATCACGCACTATCAAGCCCCACAGTTAGAAGAATATCAACCATGGATAATTTTCCAGCGAGATGGAGCACCCCTCCCCACTGGGCTGTTGCTGCATCTATTTCATTTAGTAGCGTTCCACTGCATAACACGTTCATATAAATTAGCATTATGGCCAATCAATGAAGTCCCTTGCGAATACAGAATGAGTATGCTTTTTCAAAACGTACATATTATTGAACAATTTTAATAAACATTTTTGGAACAGTGATCAACAATTTTTGAAAATTATTCTTTCAAAAATTCAGTCTTGATCACACCACGTATGCTTCAAGAACATAGGTGACCGGTTTCGGTCATATCACATGACCATCATCAGGCCTGTAATTTAATTTTGAAAGTAATAGAAACCTTACTACATTATTATTATCTCATACCAAGTAAATCCACTTGGACTCGTTGAATACGCTTCGTTATCACACAGTCCTCCTTTGCGATACACGGCACTCCAATGGACGCTGATGAATGCTCATTGCTAATAGTAATTAAGTCAGCACTCGCTGACTAGCCAAACCTTGGGAAACGCCAATCCGTCGAACCAGCACCTATCCATTCCTAATCGAGCTCCATGAAGTGCTCGCCATTTTAGCAATACCCAGGAGACAGTTGTAGCTTATGAATGCTACGGTCAAGAAAAGTACTCCTTCTCCCATTCTCTCTCGAAACGAGGTGAGATATACACGGTGAACAGGTTAATGAAACTGAGAAAATGCAGGGAAGAATTCCTGATTGGAAATGAAGGAAAAAAAGTCCTACGAACATGTGTCCAGAAATGGACGGTGTACGTGCAATGACAATGCATCGAATCGAGTCACGACAGATTTTCGAAGTGGCCTCCATGGGGTTGCAGGTGATAGGGACAGTAGCGGTAACGCAGGATACCCATAATCGCACTTTGGTTTACGCTTGCCTGTATCTTGTACTAGGGTTCGTCTCAATATCCTGTAGAGCCCGGTCCTCCAAATCTGGCGTACGCGCAGTCCGCCGCCTCCCAGCACGTTCTTCTGTCTGAAAGGACCCACAATCACACAAAGGACCAAGAAGGACTTGAAATGTGTCATGTGGTTGGTGTCTGTGAGGGTACTTGTTTTGACACAGCTGTACCGCCTCTCGACCGTTTTCATCTTCTTGGCCGTACAGAAACACCGTCTCGGCTTGTTCCCGACATGTATACCGGACCATTCCGCTGCTTACAGTACGCTTCATCAATCACAAAGCCTGTAACGCACAAGGAACACACGACACGTGGTCAGAGCAACTCCCAGTCGTCAGCGCCATCTACCGTGGGAACGGTGCATTTCAGGACACATGTTCACAGGACCTTTTTTCCTCCATTTCCAGTCAGGAATCCATCCATGCAGTTTGTCGGTTTCACTTATGTTCAGCCTGTATACCCCGTAAATTCGACAGTAGAAGATATTGCAAGCTGTATCAGGAGACAAAATGTAAAAACAAAAACTGTTTCGAAAGCATCTAGTTTTATTCTTTTGAAGCTGCTCAAGCTTACCGCTATCCCCATCATTATTTTGCTCGAAAACATTGTTAAATTCAAGCACTTTCTGGAGAAACTCTAGTGTGTTCCTCAGAGATTTCGTCAGGAGTGCCCAGCGAAGTGCGATGGGGCCACTATTATTATATATATACGTAAATGATCAGTTTACTGATGATGTTGTGGTGTGCGGGAAGGTGACTTTTTTGCTTGACTGTAGGAGGATACAAGATGACTTTGTCTAAGTCAGTCATTCAAAAAAGTCACCTTCCCGTACACTACAGCAATTTCTAAAAAAAATGTGTGTGAAATCTTATGGGACTTAATTGCTACGGTCATCAGTCCCTAAGCTTACACAATACTTAACCTAAATTACTCTAAGGACAAACACACACACACCCGTGCCCGAGGGAGGACTCGAACCTCCGCCGGGACCAGCTATTTCTAGACGGTGTGATAAATGACAGCTAGCTTGAAGGCAAATCTAAGTTAATGCAGATGAGTAGGAAAAAAATCCCATTATTTTCGACTACAGCATTAGTAGTGCACTGCGTAACCAGCGACGCTGATTAAATATGTAGGTTTAGTGTGGAAGACGAATTGTCGACTTCGGTTTATTGGGAAGACTTTTAGGGAAGGAGACCGTGTACAGGACGCTAGTGCGACCCATTCTTGAGTACTGCTCGAGTGTCTGGAATCCCCAATAGGCAGTATTACAGGACGACATTGACGCAATTCAGAGGCAGGCTGCTGTATTTGTAACCATTAGGTTCGCACAACGTTCAAGTATTGCAGAGATGTTTTGGGAATACAAATGGGAATCTCTCGAGGGAAGGAGACATTTTTTTCGAGGTACGGTAATGAGAAAATTTAGAGAAACGGCATTTCAAGCTGACTGCAGAACGATCCTATTGCCGCCAAGGTACATTCCGCGTAAAGGCCACGAGGGTAAGATAAATGAAATTAGGGCTCCTACTAGTCGTTTGTCCCTCGCTCTACAGGACGGGAAATGTCTAGCTGTGGATAGCGTATCCTCCGTCACGCATCGTACGGTGGCTTGCTGAGCATGTATGTAGATATAGATATGTCAGTGTAAGCCAATGTGGTGTACAAAGGGTACCTAGTGCAAAAATTTATTTTCTCGCACTACTCTTGTCATCTGACTTCCATATGCATCCTAATTTTGCGACCAGTTTTGAGATTAATCAGGAGTTACCTTCTTACGTATAGCAAGAGTAAGTCTTAGCTTAATGCATGGCGTTTCAGTTTTCTCTTCCACTGAAGTATGCTGATTATTTCGGCAAGTAAGTACACAATTTCAGAAATAACAAAACTCTTCTCAACCTTTCCTGTCAATAGTATCTGAAAACAAAATGAGACGGATTAACGAAATCATCCTTACGTTTGTGATGCTTATAAGTGGTGCAACACATTACGTCTGAGCAAAGGTAAGTTGAGTAAGAAGAAGCTGTGTATCCAAAAAATATCTGATAAGAGCAACGATTTCGACATTACACTACTTATTGCAATCGCTGCTACCTCCCTACACCATTCGCGTGCTAGTTTCATTTAATATCGTTGCGGACAATAGCTTATGAAATACCTTACATTAGTAACTGAATTTTATCATGCTCAGAAATTACAAAGAGCAACTAACTTCGTACAAACTTTCTAAAGCCTAGATCGCGTAAGTATTTCTTTGTTTACAAACAACCGGTTTCAAACAGACTTTGCTGTTATTTTCATGTCTTCAAAATTTTATGTTATAAAACGTGTTCATTTTGAGTTGGACCCCACACGAAGTTGTCATGTAGATAAAATGTAGCACAATATAAAAAGGTCTATCATAAATAAAAAATTTAAAACCAAAAAGCACCTACTGCATATGGCCATGTTCATGTAGCGCTCACAGATGACTGTTACGTCATCCACAAAGTGCTTTTGGGTTATGAATGTTTTATTTACGACACACATCCTTGGCTTTAGAAAGTTTTTACATACGTAATCGTCATTAAAGCGATCTGTACTCGAATGCCCATGGAACTTACAACCTAGTCGTTCACAAAGAATTCCAGGAAGATTTTGCGCTATTCAGAAGGCACTGGTGCGTAGTTGTGAATATCAGCATGCCTATCAGTTTTGCCGACGTACAGTGGATATGACTTTCTCCTCTGCTGTTTACTGCGGTGGAGCCTCGTCAAAATATCGCTGACAGTCGAAAGATGGAAACGGACCATCGGTAAACGACGGAAAAATTTATTCGGGATCGCACTTGCGATTACTCCGGAATTAAAGTAATTGCAGGGCCGCGCCCGGAGTCGAAGGAGGGACCGGGGGCAGAGGGCGGCCGCCGTAGCGTACTATTATTATTATAATAATACTACGGGGGCGGCGAGGCGCGTTGCCCGTCTCGTCCGGCCGCGTCGGTGATTCACTACGGCGTCATTGCTGATTATTATAATATCGAGTCGTCCATCTCAATCCGGCGGATAATATTTTTATTTGGGAAAAGTGTAATTACCGGAACTGTAATTTGCATCGGTCATGTTACCTACCTGCAGCATGATAGATGCTCGGAGGAGAGCGAGCGTAAAGTGGGTCCGCAGAGAGTCGGTGGGGGGGGGGGGGGGGGGGCGTGGGGGAGGAGGAGGAGGAGGAGGAAAGAAATCACACAGACGGGAAAATGTCTGGGAATCACGCAGTGCGAGGTACCTTATCATAAGTTGTACTTTATATAATTGGACTGTATGTGAGTGAGTGAGTGAGAGAGAGAGAGAGAGAGAGAGAGAGAGAGAGAGAGGCGAATGGGGTAGGAATAATTGCCGGGGAAAAAAGTATGCCCACTCGCCGGCGCAGACGTATAAAACTCACTCGCTTATAAAGTAGCACCGGCGCCGGACTTCGGCAACACACACACACACACACACACACACACACACACACACACACACGGAAACGCCGCTCTGGTCGGAGATGCCCATTCCGGGCTCACGGCCCACGAAAACTTTATTCGCCGTGTAATTTGGGCGAGAGGGAGGAATACATAAAATGCGCTACATGCATCGCGCACATACGAGACGTGTGCCGGTGCTGCCGCAAACGCACGCACCAGCATTCACACACATACACACGTATAGGTGTGCGCTTACACAGCCGCCTAATAACAACATACTACGGACCGCCGTGAATTGCGAGATCACGAGCTTAGCCGCTAGTGGGAAAAGGCCAAAGCAATCACACAGCGGACCCGGCAGACTGCGCAGTCCGCCGGGGAGGGAGGCCTTTGATTAATCTTGACACCGTGGGCATGAAACTACTCCATCAAAAAGCGCCGGAACAATGGCGGCGGCGACGCACGAAGTTGGCGAACGGCGCGCCTCCTCGCGAGCGATACATAACGCGCGGCCGGTATTTAGCGTAATTGCTTTTAAATCCCCGGCAAAATATCTCGCGACGCCGCACTAGCCCTCTCCTCTCGAGGAAAGTTGGCCTCTCGGCGGCGGCGGAGGCGGCCGAGGCAGTTGTCACGGGGATGAGGGGCGGCCGGCCCGTAGCGTGGCCCAGAAAATTCCTTTTTTCCTGTAATTACTCCCCCACAGGCTGGGCTGACGAGTTAAAAAGTGCGGCTAAATCGGCGCGTGTGATTTATCCGGAACAACGCAGAGCGCGAATTAAAGCGGAGGCGGAGGGGGGCGGGGTGGCCGGCCGCGACACGGGCAGGCGCGACCCCGGAAATGCCCGCCGGCCTCCCAATTCGCGACGGCGCGCGGGCAGCCCGCGTGCCTCGCCTGTTTATTACGGCCCGGTCCGGCCCGCATTAACGGGTGCCGAGCCGTCAGCTGTGCTCGTCTTCAGTGTCCCATTTGTGTCACAACGAGCGTTCTAATTAATTGCTGTTACCGCCAGGAAATGATCAATTCTAATCTTGCCGTGTCCGCTCGCGTGACAAAACATCTACCAACTCTTGTTTCCTCCGCGGAAGAATCCCAACTGCGAGGACGGTCGAAGTCAATTACGTCACTACTACTGCACGGCTAAAAATGTGTCACCGTGATAACCCAAACTACAGTTACATTAATTAATGCAATAGTGCCACTAACATGAGCGAGACTTCGAGTGTTTACGTTACTCCGTTTATAGGCACAAGCCAACAAAAAGCAGTGCCGGCCTACGCAATGTTCACGATGCGCAAAAAGTGGGCGCGCTTCACTTTACAGTGATACAAAATCGGTTCAAATTATTCCTCTGCTGTTGTTGTGTCCGAAGCTTTTCACTATAGATTATCCTCCACATCCTTTTCATCTCTCCGTAACTAGTGCAGTCTACACCCATTTGACTCTCCTTACCATATTCAAGGTTTCGTCTCCCTCTACAATTTCCCCCCCCCCCCCCCCAACATACGTGTCACTCCATTGCCAAACTGACGATTCCTTGATGCCTCTGAATGTGTCTTATCAACCACCAATCGATCCATTAATTTAGTCAAGTTGTGTCACAAATTTCCTTTATTCCCAATTCGATTCACTACCGCCTCATTACTGCAAATGGTTCAAATGGCTCTGAGCAGTATGGGACTTAACATCTGAGGTCATCAGTCCCCTAGAACTTAGAACTACTTACACCTAACTAACCTAAGGACATCACACATATCCATGCCCGAGGCAGGATTCCAACATGTGACCGTAGTGGTCGCGCGGTTCCAGACTGAAGCGCTTAGAACCGCTCGGCCACATCGGCCGGCGCCTCATTAGTACTTCGATCTACCCAAATAATATTCAGCACTCTTCCGTAGCGCTAAATTTCAATAGCTTCTGTTCTGTTCTTCTCTGAACTCATTATGGTCAACCTTTCAATTTCTTCCAATTCTCTATTTTCTACAAAAAGGCAATAAATAATCCGAAATTCTCGTATCGTATAGACCTCAAAGGAAGTCGCAAGCTTTTTCTCTGTTTCCATTAGGACCGCAATTCTGTTTATTTCTCAGAAATAGGCACCTGCGAGAGAAGCCTACTTAAAAATTGCAGACAGAACGCGCTGTGGTGGTGAAATGGCAACACAGTGGGATCAGGCCAGGCTCCCAATAGTCTTTTGGTGGCGGCAGCAGTCCAGTCACATGGCTGTCAATTGCCAATTAATTTAATTATAACTGGGCAACACCAAATCTGGTACACGACAATACCGTGAAATTTCTGCCCGGAGGGGCTGAGGGAGTCACCTGGCAGGCGAGCAGCCACGTTCTTATTGCGGTATGAGCAGACACCCGCAAGAGTTAAAGATGCTCGTAAGGTACTGAAATAGCTTGTTTTCCCCAAAGTGAAAAGTCGCTTTGAACGAAATAGCTGCTTGTTCATTGGAGAAAACTGGACCGTAAAAGTAACGGCAGCACTTGCACTTCAATTATCCAGTTGAAATGACTCTATAATCAAATTAAGCGTAGGCTTGCTTGGCGAATTTGCTGATGAATTGTTCTCGGAACATCAGCCAAGTTACGTCGCTACACATCTACTGATATTCCGAGAAGAATTCTGCAATTAAATTCAAGTGCGGTCTTTTTTGTATTTTTTATGAGAACGAGGATGAAAGCAAATATTTAGCCTCGAGTTCTTGTTAATATGCAACAATATCGTAAACAACAAAAAATCAAATTCGGATCATTTTATATCTCCTCTCAGTACACAGACACCAGCTTCTATACACTTGCAGTATGAAGTCCTACTTTTTGCAACTATCCGAGACAACTTCGTCGTATTCCCGAGTGCAGAACTGCTATATTAGTCGTATTGCTGGTGTATTTTATGTACATATAGATCTGCTAACTAGGAACTAGGAAACTGTAACTTTTTATGATCTATGAAACTACTACTCCAAAATTGTATTCCGTAGAAAGAACAATTTGCAGCAAAGCGTAACTGCTAGAAAACTATCAGAAACGAGGAATCGTCGCCTGGACGCAGAGTTCGAATACTTCGAGGACACTACAGGGAGAAATCCGTACCTTAGTCTGTAACCAGCTCTGCACGTTGTTGGGGATTTGCTCTTTAGTATTACCGTCTTTAACGATCCCTAAAGTGTACGTACTTTGTAAGACATTTTCTCAGTAAGTAGCCACTATCGGAGAAGTGGAGGTCTGCAGACTATTCGCCTAAGTCAGGCACAGCCACTTCATTACATTAAATTCGATTTTTAAAGCTCTAATTTACTCACATATGGGTGCAAAAATCTGGTGAAGAGGTGACATGTTACACCAATTCGTACTTCAAATCCGTTTGTTTTTATACTACTACAGCACCTTCATGTGTAAATGCACGGGGTCCTGAAAAACCTCGTGTTTTCCTTTAACAATCGAGACTTTTGTCACACTTATTCACTCGGTTACCCACAGCAGGGATTGACAATATAATGGCGAATGAAGTTCCTGACTCAACCACACTATTGTACTGTCATTTCTTCCTGAAAAAAGTTGCCTTGTAGGTAAGTCAGGTGGCTGACTGTAAATATTACTTGATGGACGTCAACCACTAGCTTAAACATTACAGAAAATTAAAACAGTGAAGCAACTGAACCAATATTGTAAAATCTTCTGTAATTCATAAGAAAATCATTTCTCTATAAGAAAGTACCACATACACAAAAAAATTCAAATCGGTCGAAGAAATACAACAAGGACATTTAGGGAAGTTTCACCAACAAACTAGTAAAAGTTTCGATTCAAAATAATGAAACATAAATGTTGAAGGCTTGAAAATACGCAGCTTTCAGATGTATATCAAAATGTCAAAAATTATCAAGAATTGTCACTGCTTAAAATTTGACAGCAGTAACGTACATGACAAACTGTGTACTATGTTATAGGACATATTTCAGATTATGTCGTATTAACGGAGAAGCATGTCATTGCTATAGAAATGCATAATATGCCACTGATGATAGGTTATAAACCCGAAAACCGCTTTTGGCAAACAAAACAATTCTAGTGCAGGTGTTGCCGTGCGGTTCTAGGCGCTTCAGTCTGGAACCGCGTGACCGCTACGATCGCAGGTTCGAATCCTGCCTCGGGCATGGATGTGTGTGATGTCCTTAGGTTAGTTAGGTTTAAGTAGTTCTAAGTTCTAGGGGAGTGATAACCACAGATGTTAAGTCCCATAGTGCTCAGAGCCAATTCTAGTGCAGCTCATGCTATACTGAAGATGTCTCCTATGACGTTATCAACGAGTCAACTTATTTCCCCACCCCTTTTCCCCTTTGACATACGTCAATAATTGCCGTACGTATAAAATGGTGGGAAATTAAAAAAATTACAAGAAAGTAAACAACTGTCCGGGTTTTCCCCCCACTCTTATGAGTCAATGTCGGAGCGGGGCTGTTAAAGTAAGTATAAATTGGCAGAAGATGCAAAAATCCAAGATGACGCATTGTCATGCTGGGGTAAGTACGTCACTCGTGCTAACAAGGAAACTTCGCATCGCAGCCCCCCTCAGATTTACTGATGGACCAGTAGACAGCCCGTTAAAAACTGAACGCAGATGAAGCATGAAAACAGTACGAAGTTCGGAAAAAAAAGAAGCTAAATCGAAACGGTGAACGGTCCAAGCTCAAGATGTGCAACATGGAGCGAATTTGTGCAGCCACGGCATCGTGAAATTGTGGTCACGGTGTTGGATTGCGAAGAGGGAGATACGTGTTCAGTTTTCCTCGTGTCCTTTTTTTTTCTCTTCCCACAAAATTATGAACTGCCCATCCGGTAATTGTCGTGTCTACTCGCTGTATTCAAATTTGTGTGTGTGTCGTGGCGTAACGCCCTTTTGCAACAGCTAGGTGTAAGAAAGGGACCTGCAGAACTACGCCTATTTGCTCTTCACAAGTAACACATGTTACGACTCTCGCGTCCCGTTTTGGATGTTTTGACTCTTGAATTCCTTTGTTGTAACATAGTTCACACCCGTTTATTTGTTGTTTTCATTCCTGTGAGAGTTCTATGCGGCATCTCGCCTGCTCACACTATTCCATCACATTTACCTACGATGGTAATATATTCTTCCGACATGACTCATATTCTACGACCAACGTATAGTTCAATAATTGCCAAGACTACAGAAGGAGAACAGACACGTAAATGATCGGACGGACAGTTCATAATTTTTTGAAAGTTTTGCATCACTCCGGTTTCCAGAACTCCTGAAGATAGACGTTGCCTGTGGAAATTGTATCACAGACACAGTCCCTTTGACTGTTCAGAGACATCACTAAACCCGCCCAAAGATGTAAACAACCATGCATGAGCAGCGCCTATTAGACGGAGGGGTCCGACAGTCTCGGAGTGTACCAAAGCAATGTTGTTCGTACATGGAGGAGGTATAGAGAGGCGGAAACTGTCGATGACATGCCTCGCTCACTCCGCCCAAGGGCAACTATTGCTGTGGATGAACGCTACCTAAGGATTATGGCTCGGAGGAATCCTGACAGGAACGCCACCATGTTGAATAATGCTTTTCGTGCAGCCAGAGGACGTCGTGTTGCGACTCAAACTGTGCGCAATAGGCTGCATGATGCGCAACTTCACTCCCGACGTCCATGGCGAGGTCCATCTTTGCAACTACGATACCATGCAGCGCGGTACAGTTGGGCCCAACAACATGCCGAATGGACCGCTCAGGATTGGAGTCACGTTCTCTTCACTGAAGAGTGTCGCATATGCCTTCAACCACACAATCGCCGGAGACGTCTTTGGAGGCAACCCGATCTGGTTGAACGCCTTGGACACACTGTCCAGCGAGTGCAGCAAGGTGGAGGTTCCCTGCTGTTTTGGGGTAGCATTATGTGGGGCCGACGTACGCCGCTGGTGGTCATGGAAGGCGCTGTAATGGCTGTACGATGCGTGAATGCCATCCTCCGGCCGATAGTGCAACCATATCGGCACCATATTGGCGAGGCATTCGTCTTCATGGACGGCAATTCGCGAACCCATCGTGTTCTCCACACATGAATCCTATCGAACATGTCTGGGATAGACTGAAAAGAGCTGTTTATGGACGACGTGACCCACCGACCACTCTGAGAAATCTACGTCGAATCGCCGTTGAGGAGTGGGACAATCTGGACCAACAGTGCCTTGATGTAGTTGTGCACAGTATGCCGCGACGAATACAGGCATGCATCAATGCAAGAGGTGGGTACAGAAATCTAGACCACCACCTCTGAAGATCTCGCTGTATGGTGGTACAGCACGCAATGTGCGGTTTTCATGAGCAATAAAAAGGGCGGAAATGATGTTTATGTAGATCTCTGTGACAATTTTCTGTACAGGTTCCGGAACTCTCGGAACTGAGGTGATGCAAAACTATTTTTGGTGTGTGTTTATCGGACAAGAGAGAGACTCGAACACCCATTTGCAATCCAACACAGTGACCACATAACCACGGTTTCGAGGTTACTCAAACGCGATCGATGTTGCTCATCTTGAGCTTGGACCGTCCAGTGTTTCGATTTTGCTTCTCTTTTCACAGTTCAGTGCAACTTCTTCCTGCTTGATCTGTGTTCAGTTTTTGACGAATATCCACTTGGCCATTTTACCACTAACTCTGAGAAGGGTGCGATGGGAAGTTTCCCTTGTAAATATAGACTCCAAGATGGTTGACCTGGAATACTGGCAAAGCTCTAACATATCAGAATTCAAGACGCTAGGACAAAGGGAAATAACTTGCCTGCTAGAAAGTGCACAGTCCTGTAGAGACGTGTAGGGCTATTTATAGCTCACTTATTCCAAGTGTCGAGTTCTATAACGCATGTCCTAAGTTAAGTAATTCTCCTCTGGCGTCACTATTTAAGCAGTTGTCACCCAAAGTTTAACCGTGGAAGGAAATTACACACGTCATTCAGAATCGTGTGATTTCAGTGCAGAAATCGGAAGCCCACTTTTCCTCCGCGTGCTACGCTTGAACAATTTTCCCCCACCTCTCTGACCTTACAATTTAAACAATTCCGCTAAACACTAGTTACAGTACGTTTAAAATGGAGAAAAAATGCATTTATTCCAAGCTTAAAGCTACGGGAAATCTGCTGGTTGTCAGAACTAGAGCACTTAGGCTAACTTAAAATTGAATAGCACACTTATGGAGCCTGTATGACTGTTTCTATCACATTTAGAGGGAATCACATAGGGACAGCTGTGCATTTTTAAACAAACACTACAACGGGGCTAAGGCCCCGCCGCCCCCAGGAGCAGTGCGTGCACCAGCCGGGTCAGGAGGGCAAGGATCTGGCAGCGAGCAGCCGCCGAACCGCGCCGCATGAAGACCGGATAGGCAAAACGCGTGGGGTTCACTCCGCCGCCCTGCGACAAGTTATACACTATGTCATCAAAAGTATCCGGACACCCCCAAAAACATATGTTTTTCATATAAGGTGCATTGTGCTGCCGTCTACTGCCACATACTCCATATCAGCGATCTCAATAGTCATAAGACAACGTGAGAGAGCAGAATGAGGCGGTCCGCAGAACTCACGGACTTCGAACGTGGTCAAGTGATTTGGTGTCACTTGTGTCATACGTTTGTACGGGAGATTTCGACGCTCCTAAACATCCCTAGGTCCACTGTTTCCGATGTGATAGTGAAGTGGAAACGTGAATGGACACGTACAGCAAAAAGGCGTACAGGCCGACCTCGTCTGTTGACTGACATAGACCGCCGACAGTTGAAGAGGGGCGTAATGTGTAATAGGCAGACATCTATCCAGTCCATCACACAGGAATTCCAAACTGCATCAGGATCCGCTGCAAGTACTATGACAGTTAGGCGGGAGGTGAGAAAACTTGGATTTCATGGTCGAGCGGCTTGCTCATAAGCCACACATCATGCCGGTAAATGCAAAACGACGCCTCGCTTGGTGTAAGGAGCGTGAACATTGGACGATTCAACAGTGGAAAAATGTTGTGTGGAGTGACGAATCACGAAACACAATGAGGCGATCCGATGGCAGGGTGTGGGTACGGCGAATGCCTGCTAAACGTCATCTGCCAGCGTGTCTAATGCCAACGGTAAAACTCGGAGGCCGTGGTGATATGGTGTGGTCGTGTTTTTCATGGAGGGGGCTTGTGCCCCTTATTGTTTTGCGTGGCACTATCACAGCACAGGCCTACATTGATGTTTTAAGCACCTTCTTGCTTCCCACTGTTGAGAGCAATTTGGGGATGGCGATTGCATCTTTCAACATGATCCAGTATCCGTTCATAATGCACGGCCTGTGGCGGAGTGGCTACACGACAATAACATCCCTGTAATGCACTGGCCTGCACAGACCCCTGATCTGAATCCTATAGAACACCTTTGGGATGTTTTGGAATGCCGACTTCGTGCCAGACCTCACCGACCGACATCGATACCTCTTCTCAGTGTAGCACTCCGTGAAGAATGGGCTCCCATTCCCCAAGAAACTTTCCATTACCTGATTGAACGTATTACTGCGAGAGTGGAAGCTGTCATCAAGGCTAAGGGTGGGCCAACACCATGTTGAATTCCAGCATTACCGATGGAGGACGCCACGAACTTGTAAGTCATTTTCAGCCAGGTGTCCGGATACTTTTGATCACATAGTGTAGATGCCTGACGCGAAGTGCGCTCCTGACGCGACCTCCAGCTTCTGCCTGTGCGAGACATCTCTGAAGTAGCCGGCGTCACGTCAGACAGTCTGAATTCAAGAGGACATCCCTCACGTTTCATCTGATAGAGGCTCTGTGCCATGCGAAATTTGGTGCACTCCAAGGTGACACAACTTTCACACACATTCATAAGGCTCCACGATTTTGCACTTGATCAAGCTCCAATTTTGGAATTGCTAGGTTCAAAATGGTTCAAATGGCTCTGAGCACTATGGGACTTAACATCTGAGGTCATCAGTCTCCTAGAACTTAGAACTACTTAAACCTAACTAAACCGAAGGACATCACACACATCCATGCCCGAGGCAGGATTCGAACCTGCGACCGTAGCGGTCGCGCGGTTCCAGACTGAAGCGCCTAGAACCGCTTGGCCACACCGGCCGGCTGATAAGTACATGTATAACGTAAAACACGGTTTGTGTGAGTAATGACCTAGAAATGCAAGTGTTAGTTTGGAAAACAGATTCTGTTTATAGGAAGGATGACTGATCTTAAAGATTCATCTCCATCAGTATCAAAATTTCCAAAAGTTCAAATGTGTGTGAATTCCTAAGGGACCAAACTGCTGAGGTCATCGGTCCCTAGACTTACACACTACTTAAACTAACCTACGCTAAGAACAACACACACTCTCATGCCCGAGGGAGGACTCGAACCTCCGGCGGGAGGGACATGCCGCCTCAAACCGCGCGGCCAAGTTTTCCATCACACCAAGGTGTATCTAGAAGGAAAATCAGTTATAGTTAATAAAGTTATACTGTCACGAACCTAGCATCTTGGATTCTGACGTCATAATAAGGCTGCACCAGTGTCCCAGGTACTTCATCTCTGATTCTCACATCTTGGAGCTCCGTCGGTATACTAGGTCAGCCATCGTGAATTCTAATGTCTTATGTATAATGTCTAGCTCCGCCAGTATTCCAACTATACTTAGTTCAAGTCACGTACTTCCACCAGCATGAAAATGCAAAATCTTAAATTTTTTAATTTCCCCCAAATTCCACTCAGGGCAACAGCCCTACTTCCGAAGGGACGTCATAGAAGTGGGGGAAAACCCTTGCACTTTTAGTTTCCCACCAATTTTTGAATTTCTTGCCATTTTATACACAGGGCAATTAGCTTACGTCAGAGGAGTGGGGAAATTTGATGACGTCATAGGTGACCTACGTTGCGCCAGAACCAGCACTACTTACCCACTACGTCTTTCCAAACTAAGCTGTGTACCTTTCTCTACCATGTTAATTCTTCAACACGTTTACCAAAAATGAAGTTCAACGACGAGCTTCTTAGAACTCTCTTCAGAGTTGGAAAAGGAATCCTTCAGATTAATTGCATTAATTTCAACAATTTATCTTCCTGGCGATTTTTTCCTAGAGTTGGATTGGGGCGAAAATACCGCATACGGATAAAGGGCAAATATATAACTTGAGATCTGCTGCTGCCATAAAGTTTTTTTCTTGAAGTTATACAGAGATTGAATCAATCAATCAATCTCTCGTGGACAACAAAAATAAACTGACAAAATAAAACAGGCCACTCAATTTCAGTCTTAAAGACTACCTTCCTTTACAAGAAGAAACAAATAATGGGTCGATCTATTTCTAATAGCTGCCACGTAGATGATCACAAACTTACTTACATACACATGGAAAAGGACCGCTAAAGTATTGTGAGGAGATTAATGGGCATTTCTCTTACGGATTGCCAATTTAATACAGAGGCAGGACAAAGAAAGTAAAAGACGTGCCAGCGATCTATACTCAGAAGGAATATACTCGTAGAAAGGACTGTCACCGAGAGGTGGAACGTTAAATAGAAGACGCCCACCTGTTACGGCGTGAAGTCAAGCGCCGGAACGCCAGTCGGGAACGATAGAGAAGAGATGCCTGTGAGAAGACGTCAGCCAATCGCAGGCTGACCGACCCGTCTCCAGGATGACAACGTGACAGCAGCGACCCCGATGTGAAGAGGACATTAGCGCCGCGACCAACTGGTGACGGCCCAGTTGAATAGCAGCTTCATGATTAGCGAGTTCTATAGCAGCATCAACACTAGTCACTTCGCTTGTACACTCTATGTAGCACAGACTTGGAATTGTCTATACTGAAGACGATTCATTATTTCGTAAGTCACCCTTTGCTTGCGACACGTCTGTGTGATTGCAAAAGTCAAGTACTGTAATTTACTTTTTGTAATAAAACTCATTAATACGATTTGTTTGAATGTTTGTCTAGCGAACCGAGTACGCAGGATTCCTAGATACCACATCACCAGTATCTAGAGACAAGAAATGCCACACTACCATGGATTAGTAAACACGATTGAAGGGGCGCAGAGATTCCCATATAAAAGCAGTCTCTCGTGGAAGATAAGTACTAAGAATAAGAACAAAAAGGACACACAGAGATAATACTACAGACCGAAATATTTCAAGTCATTTTACTATCTCACATGTTGTTTTACGTGTAATTTAAGTAAGTTAAGTACCAATTGAGCGAGTACAAGTTCCGATACGTTACATTTTGCTTTGTCAAATTTCTTGATTCGGCACACAGTTTCCATTAGTCACGTGAATTTATTTCAGCGCCGTCCGGTACAAGGAGTACCTGAGGCTGGCGCCCGTCTGTTGCAGGACCCTGGCGCATATACTAAGCTCAAACATTCTGAACTATACCACGCTCAAGCAGTCTTAAGTTAGTGGAGAAAAACAACCTTTCTCAAGGAATCACCACACATTTACGAAGATCCACTCGTGTGGATAACACAAGCTGCGTTATTATTCACTTACGATATCGTGCCAAACAGTAGAGTCAGATGAACAGGTAGAGTCTTCTTCTTCCTCTTTGCCTTGTCTCGTTCGTCTACAGGACTGGCTTTATTATATTGGTTGAAGCAGTGTTAGTGACAGCGAGTGGCTGGAAGCCCTTCATGACGCCATTTCCCGCCACCCCCCACCCTCCCCCGTGACGGAACTCCAGAATACCATCTATCTGCGTCTAGAGTAAAACACATGTTAAAGTGTTTGCGAATAGTGGAACTGCGGCGGGGCGTGGGAAAGCGCCCGGTATTCACTTCGTTGGATGTGTGGAATCGCCTATAAACTACAGTCAGGCTGGCTGGCACACCGACTCTCGCCGTTCATCTGCCGGGCCGGTGCGAATGCAGAAAACCGGAAGCGGCACGATAACGCGCTCGGTTATCGTGTAGGTTGAAAATGTACACTACATCATCTTAAATTTCTGACAGGCATTCGATACTATACTACACAGTTGCCTACGAAGACAGAATGGATTGAAAGACGCGGTGCTAGAATGATATTCTTTTAGTACAGCCCGTAGGAAAGTGACAAATGTGCTTGCCGAAGTTAAACAGCAATCCTTGAAAGAAAGACGACGAATCCAGAACCTTTATTCACTCTGTAGCAAAGTGTGCGATGATTTAAAACTGCCTGGCAGATCAGAAGTGTATGCCTACTAAGCTATACAAGCACGATTGACAAGCCATCCTCGAAACTTTACTTGCGTCGGTACCTCTCTCCTATCTCCTAACCTTCACCGAAGTTCTCCCGCGCAGCTTACCGAAGCAGCACTCCTGTAAGAAAGGACGCTACGGAGAACTGACTTCTTCAGGGTCTACTATGAGGTCTGAGAGTTGGATAGCTCAGTCAGTATATCACTTCCATGTGAAAGGCGAAGGCCACAGGTTCGAGTCCCGGTTCGGAACTCTGTTTTATTCAGTCAGAAACTTTCTAAGACGACGTAATTCTCTCGAACTCCTGCTGGGTAAATTTAGAGAACTACATTTGAACACGACTGTGCGACAGTTCTGATGTCACTATCGTCTCGCTACCACTGGGTTCGTACCATTCGAAAGATTAGGGCGCGTACAGAGGCAGACAGATATTTACCCGGGTTCCCGGGTTGGATTCCCGGCGGGGTCAGGGATTTTCTCTGCCTCGTGATGACTGGGTGTTGTGTGCTGTCCTTAGGTTAGTTAGGTTTAAGTAGTTCTAAGTTCTAGGGGACTGATGACCATAGATGTTAAGTCCCATAGTGGTCAGAGCCATTTGAACCATTTGAACAGATATTTATGTTTCCGTCTGTCAATATGCCAACGGGTGACACGTAATCACCAATAGTGGTAGCACGTACATCCCGTCAAGCACTATCGAGTATACATGATGAATGGAAATGCGGAAGAAAGCAACCAACAACTAACGTAAACACGAACAGATGTAATATCAACAAGAACAACCGTCTGACGACGAGCCTGTCGGTTCGAAACTTGTAAATGCGCTATTTGTGAAAATAAATAGAGTTACCAACAGCGGCTGGTTGTTATTTTGTTCTTTGCAAGAATCAACTTGTAAGAACTTCCTTATTAACACTTATAACCAGTCAGTTTCCTCGTATGCCATTTAGAACGTTCTTAATAAATTATTTATTTTCAAATTTTTCTCATTTTGCAGTTAGCTGTTGTATACTGTGTTATCAGAATACCTTCTCCGTTTTTTGAATACAAATAAGTTATGTACAAATGGACACAATGGTTTTCTTTTTTTTCATTTCCCACATAAATGTGAGATTTGATGGTCGGAACGTTTTCCATTTTTTGTGTTCCCATGTGGATATAGGAGGGGCAGTCCTAAAGCTTTTACTTTAATTTCGGAAACATGATTATAGGTAAACACTTTTTATTTGTTTGCGTAGCAAGCCGCTAGAGTAGCCACTCCAAAATTGCGCAGCCCATCGAAGAAGTGAAGACGGGCCGCCACATTTTGTTTTGGCTCCTCTGTCGGCAATCTACGGTATTGTGGCGCGCGGATTTCAGTGTGGACCAGAACTACAGATGTGCAACTTTTTTGGAGGTAATACGTGGGACGTTCAATAAATAATGCAACACTTTTTTTTTCTGAAAGCTGTTTGAGTTTAGTCAGGATTCGAATACAGCATACTGTCCCCCTCTCCTATGACTACGAAACCCCTATTTTTCAACCACTATCTCCGTTCAATGCCACCTTACTGCGAGGGCCTGTATGCCCGCACAGTATCACTCTACTGGTCGATGTCGGAGCCAACGGCTTGTTGCATCAATAATCTCCCCATAACCCAAGTATTATTTCCCGCGGAGTGCATCCTTCATTGGGGCAAACAGATGGAAGTCGGAAGGTGTGAAATCCTGTCTGTAGGGTGGATGAGACGTTTTGTGAGCTCTTCTCGGGTGCGGAGACTCGTGTGAGGCCTTGTGTTGTCATGGAGGAGAAGTTCGTTTGCTTTTTTGTGACGACGAACACGTTGAAGTCGTTTCTTCAATTTTCTGATGGTAGCACAATACGCTTCAGAGTTGATCGTTGAACTATGGGGGAGGACATCGAAAAGAATGACCCCTTCTAAGTCCCAAAGACCGTCGACATGACTTTACTGGTTGAGGGTGCAACTTCGAACTTTTTCTTCGGAGGAGAGGTGGTGTGACGCCACCACATGGATTGCTGTTTTGTTTACAGTTAAAAGTGATAAATCCATATTTCATCGCCTGTGACTATGTTCGACAAAAAATTATCATGATCAGTCTCTTAACGCGTTGACTTTTGCTTGGCACTCACCTCCGTTACAGACGCCGCTCTGAAGGTAACATATAATTATATGGGCTGAAGCGAGAAATTCCACAATGTCGCACAACAGATTCCGCATTTTTTTTTCAACCGAAGACGCCCGAGAAATAAAATGTTTTAAATTACTTATTGAACGCCCCTCATAATCAAAATTTCGTGACTCCCACTGTACATTCTCAGCATTGTACGGAACTGCTAAGCGACAACAGACCGCGAGAGAAACTACCCTCGATTGGAGTTTAGGGGCGGTGGGAGCGTGCGGGCCAGATGGCCTGGAGAACGGGAAGGGGTGCGGCGTGGGAGCGGCACGCGCCACGCGCCACGCGCCCTGCCGCCGGAATCAACAAGTGCGGCCGCGGCAGCCCGTCCTTCTTCCGCAGCACACCCCCACCCCCACCCCGGCGGATCATCTGGCCCGGCCTGCCTCTAAGCGCCACGGCGGCATTTTTACGCCCGGCGCCCGCTCTGCCGCTGGAGCCGCGCTGCGTCACACTCCCGCGCGACCCGCCCGTTAAGCGCGAACTGTGGTTATCCACAGTTTCGGTGATGGAAATAACACGTGTCAGCCGCCGATTCGCTAATTAAATTTACTGCTATTGACGTCGGTCGCAGCGGCGCGTATTGCGTGATCGGACTAGGGCCGGCTATTTAAAAGGCCGAATGACGCCGAAGTGTATTGTGGTAGATTATGGGAATCCGTATAATCTGAGGTGAAAGTTATTTACAGCCGTTAATATATGCGAACATGCAGTTTTACGGTAACTGTCGTGAACTAATTTTTTGAATTACTAACACGTTAGGTCATACGACTTAACGGAACACTATTGAACACTGGAGGGGCTATATTTAACCTTACTATTATAAAGAGAAAAAAAAACTTTCTGAGCAGTACCTATTAAACTGGATCCTATTACATTTTCGATATGTTAATGTATACCACCAGAAAAGATTTTTTTTTACAAACACCCCGTTTCTGGATAGCAATTAGAAAACTACAATGTTCTGCTTGCTATTAGAATGTAAGTCATTTTATAAAAATCAGTACCATTCATGCCTCGGAGTTCATCGCTCTGTCTCGCAGCCCAGGGTGGCTGCTCTAACTGGGAAAAAGATCCCCTGAGAATTGCAGGTGTGAGGAGGAAGGCGGTGTCAACAAGCTCCTGATAAATTAATAGTGAGCGGGTAAGGGGGAACATACCACAATAACTTTCCTCTCAGCTGAACTATACACCACTCAATAGCAGCAGTATAACACCGATAATTTATATAGAATAATATTTATATAATTGACACACTTCGAGATATTAAGAATTTTAAAGTTCCTGTTGTATAAAACACAACAAAATTCAATTTCAATGCTAGGTTAAAAACGCAGAATTCCATTACACTTCATGAAGTTCCTGAACTTCCCTGAGATTTCTCCGATTTTTCCGTGAAAAATGTAATTCCCTGAGAATTCCTGGTTTTTTAGAGCAATTGCCACCAGTAGGTGTAGCGAGATGTGGTAGTTAACAATGACTAAAAGAAAACAGCTCAAGTCGTGTGTGGGGATATTCTTTGGAAAGAGACGAAAGTAACAACATTGCATTGTGCACAGTGGGTTGTTACAAAATATTGGTCATAAATGATAGTTTAGACCGCCCCTTGTTAACGGCAGATTATCTATGGCAACGAAAGTTATCGTGGTCCAGCGAAGGACGCTTATAAAAGTTCTGAGCACCATAACGGCAAAACATGTATATTCTGTGCTTTTAAGAACGTAGCTTACAAAGGGACCACACGGCCATATGTAATGTGTGTGTGTGTGTGTGTGTGTGTGTGTGTGTGTGTGAGTGAGTGAGAGAGAGAGAGAGAGAGAAGTTCAGAACTCAAACATACCTTTCTCAAAGCTGTTCAATGCTACTCTAAAAAATACTCGAGAAAATCGACTTTTAAGTGTCCCAACCATTTCTGACTAGCTAAACTAATGCGGTCTTCTTTCGACTTGCAGCGTGGCTATGTGATAGAGAGCTTGCTTGGGGCGCAGGTGTCGGTTCGAATCCTAGTGAAATAAAATTTTTAAACAAAAGTGAATTTTCTATGAGCATTTACGTGAAGCGTAAAATACAGAATGATAGACAAAATTTAATTTGTATTTTTAATTACACAATCATGATAACAGTCTTTTATAAAAGATTGTTAATTAAGAATTTTTGTTTGCAATGAAAACTGAATTTTTGTGTACAACATATAATTAGAAATAAGATGATGTGCATTTTTCATAAAAATGGCAATTAGATGTGTTAATTAGTATATGTTTGATGAATTTTATGTTTAAAATACGAGGGTAAGTCAGTTATTATCCGCAATTTAGTTATATTTTTGTTTATTTTGGTACTACTGTCGTTTTACGTTGATGACGCATACTTTGTTTATTTGTTGTTATATCTTAGCAATTTTCAAGCTGCTAGGTTAGTTTCACTATCGCTGCCGTGCTGTTACGCCTTCTATTTGCAACAAAGAAGAGTAATGTTCAGTGATCCGTTTATTGTGGCAAGGAGGCGAATCAGGGCCCGAAATTCATCGAAGACTTTCGATACAGTACGGGAACAATGTCTTGCCACACCGGAGTGGTAGACACTGGATTGAAAAATTCCGAAATGGTCGCACAAGTGTTATGTACGATGAAGGAGCCGGACGAGCGTTTACCGCCACAAATGAAGAAACCTTTGAGCGTTCACGTAAAATGAATCTCTTAGACAGACGATTAACTGTTGACGAAGTGGCAAATTGTCTGCAAATTAGTCACGGTTCTGCCTACGAAATCATCCATAACAGACTTGGGGTTCATAAAGTTGGTGCAAGATGGGTCCCAAAACAACACACAGTTGCATAAACAAACTCGCTTGGACATCTGGAAAAACATTTGGATCGCTATGGTAACGAAGGAGACAACTTCTCAGACAGGATCATTACTGGTGACGAAACATGGACCCATCACTAGGAGCCGGAGAGTAAACGGCAGAGTATGGAATGAAAACATCCAAATTCGCCGTGCAAGAAAACGTTCAAAACCCAACCATCCGTAGGAAAACTGATGCTTACGGTTTTTTGGGACGCACAAAGTCCAGTACTGGAACATTATGGAGAAAGGGGCACAACAATAAACAGTGTACGTTACAGTGAGATGCTTACTGCCAAGCTAAAGCCTGCAATTCGAAGCTAACGCCGAGGATCGCTGTCAAAAGGTGTTGTGTTGTTGCACGATAATGCCTGTCCGCATACTGCTGCCCACGCTGCTGAAACGCTCCAGAAACTCAAATCTGAAGTACTGGATCATCCTCCATATAGTCCCAACTTGCCCATTCTGACTATCACTTGTGTAGTCCACTCATACAGGGATTGAGAGGCCGTCGATTTGCCTCGGTCAAAGCAGTGAAAGAAGCGGTGCATTCCTGGCTTGCAGCTCAACCGAGAACCTTCTTTTGTGAGGGCATCAGGAAGCTTGTACAACGATGGACCAAATGCGTTGAAACGCACGGAGACTATGTCGAAAAATTATGTTCTTGTAAGTTTCCTGTTTGATTACAATAAAATTTTATAACTACATTGCGGATAATAATTGACTTACCTTCGTACGTCGGTATTCGAACTAAACGGAAAAAATTGACGAGGTGTGAGTATGAGTCTCGCTGTGACGATTCCGTACAAACTTAATTACGTATATAGATAGTTTGTACACCTCGGGAAGCCAGGATCTGGACGATATTTGTTGTTATCAACAGAGATATTGGTCCCTGGAATTCCAAGATTTTCGAGAATGTGACAAATGACAAATATTATTTTTTTCGTGTGACATAATTGCAAATCAACAATTTTTTGATTTTTGCCTTTACTTTTATTGTCAAAACTTTCTTCTTGCCAATTTTCATGATTCGAGGTCTACGGGATGTATTCTAAAAGTTTTGATGAAAGAGTTTGCGAATGTCATATGTAAATGTTCGTATCTGTTCATTGCACTGAGTTAGATGCGCAAATACTTTTTTTTCACCGAAAGGGGACCTTAGACTTTAGTACATGACATAAATTTAAGCTTGATACGCCTGCCCCTTCCTGAGGGAAAAGGTTCTTGAATCAGTCAGAAGGACGGACGGACGACAGAGAGATTCTACAAGGTTTCCGTTTTTGCCGACTGAGTTACGGATCCCTAAAAACCGAAAAAAATATGACCGAAACGAGACTCGATCTAGCGATTACCAGTCTTGTGCGCTAAAGTATTCTACGCTTTACGGAAATGACCGTAGAACATTCACCAATGTTTAAAAACTTGATTCCACCCGGAATCGAAGCCTGGTCCTCCACACAGCAAACGAGCACTCTACCCCGGAGTCATAACGCTCGTAGAAAAATACAAGTCGATTTTCTTGAGTATTTGAGAGTTGCATCGAACTGCTTTGAGAGGGACAGGAATTACACGAGGGAGGAATTACACGTACCATAAATACAAAATACAGTACAACTAAAACCCGATTGTGCGCGGTCCTCTTTGTCAGTGCTAAAGGATCCAAAATTCTCGAGGTCGATACGAGGGCTATCCTGGGATTTTTATTAGCCACTTCTCACTTCAAAAATGGTTCAAATGGCTCTGAGCACTATGCGACGTAACTTCTCAGGTCATCAGTCCCCTAGAACTTAGAACTAATTAAACCTAACTAACCTAAGGACATCAAACACATCCATGCCCGAGGCAGGATTCGAACCTGCGACTGTAGTGGTCGCTCGGCTTCAGACTGTAGCGCTCAGAACCGCACGGCCACTCCGGCCGGCACTTATCGCTTATTTCACTTTTGGCAATGTCTGCTGATGTGAAAAATTCCCAGCTAGCCCGTGCATCGCAAAAGCAGTTCGACGCAATAAAAGAAATAAGAGGAAGATAAACTTTTCAAGCGTTCCTCAGTGGAAAATATTTGTTTATTATGAACACATTCGACAGCAGCTCAGCGGATAGTGTAGTTGATTTGTAATCACACAATTGCTGAGTAGAATCTTGTTTATAGCATATGTTTCTTTACTTTCTTAAATTACATATTTATTAGCAAACGGAAATGTTAATACACTCCTGGAAATGGAAAAAAGAACACATTGACACCGGTGTGTCAGACCCACCATACTTGCTCCGGACACTGCGAGAGGGCTGTACAAGCAATGATCACACGCACGGCACAGCGGACACACCAGGAACCGCGGTGTTGGCCGTCGAATGGCGCTAGCTGCGCAGCATTTGTGCACCGCCACCGTCAGTGTCAGCCAGTTTGCCGTGGCATACGGAGCTCCATCGCAGTCTTTAACACTGGTAGCATGCCGCGACAGCGTGGACGTGAACCGTATGTGCAGTTGACGGACTTTGAGCGAGGGCGTATAGTGGGCACGCGGGAGGCCGGGTGGACGTACCGCCGAATTGCTCAACACGTGGGGCGTGAGGTCTCCACAGTACATCGATGTTGTCGCCAGTGGTCGGCGGAAGGCGCACGTGCCCGTCGACCTGGGACCGGACCGCAGCGACGCACGGATGCACGCCAAGACCGTAGGATCCTACGCAGTGCCGTAGGGGACCGCACCGCCACTTCCCAGCAAATTAGGGACACTGTGTTGCTCCTGGGGTATCGGCGAGGACCATTCGCAACCGTCTCCATGAAGCTGGGCTACGGTCCCGCACACCGTTAGGCCGTCTTCCGCTCACGCCCCAACATCGTGCAGCCCGCCTCCAGTGGTGTCGCGACAGGCGTGAACGGAGGGACGAATGGAGACGTGTCGTCTTCAGCGATGAGAGTCGCTTCTGCCTTGGTGCCAGTGATGGTCGTATGCGTGTTTGGCGCCGTGCAGGTGAGCGCCACAATCAGGACTGCATACGACCGAGGCACACAGGGCCAACACCCGGCATCATGGTGTGGGGAGCGATCTCCTACACTGGCCGTACACCACTGGTGATCGTCGAGGGGACACTGAATAGTGCACGGTACATCCAAACCGTCATCGAACCCATCGTTCTACCATTCCTAGACCGGCAAGGGAACTTGCTGTTCCAACAGGACAATGCACGTCCGCATGTATCCCGTGCCACCCAACGTGCTCTAGAAGGTGTAAGTCAACTACCCTGGCCAGCAAGATCTCCGGATCTGTCCCCCATTGAGCATGTTTGGGACTGGATGAAGCGTCGTCTCACGCGGTCTGCACGTCCAGCACGAACGCTGGTCCAACTGAGGCGCCAGGTGGAAATGGCATGGCAAGCCGTTCCACAGGACTACATCCAGCATCTCTACGATCGTCTCCATGGGAGAATAGCAGCCTGCATTGCTGCGAAAGGTGGATATACACTGTACTAGTGCCGACATTGTGCATGCTCTGTTGCCTGTGTCTATGTGCCTGTGGTTCTGTCAGTGTGATCATGTGATGTATCTGACCCCAGGAATGTGTCAAAAAAGTTTCCCCTTCCTGGGACAATGAATTCACGGTGTTCTTATTTCAATTTCCAGGAGTGTAAATATGGTTTTTTTACTAAAAATAATATTTTTATTTTTAATTACTAGTCATATGAAAATGACAGTAATACAACAATTTAAAATTTCGCTCAAGAATGCGAAACATCAAAAAGAAAGTCAAGCACTTTTCAGTTGTAGAGACTGATCAGTAATACTGATTTATACAACTTTTTGGTTTAACAAATAGGAATTTCGAATGTGTCTAGCAATTAAAAACAATAAGATGTTATTTTCATTAAAAATAATTCCCTATTTGTTAATTAACATTTTTATTTGTTAATTAATTCGGAATTAAAGGAGTAAAAAAAAGTGGGCCACTAGCGAGATCTGAACCAGCAGATTTATGATCATATACAGATTGCGGTAGGTGCTGAGCTACCCTCGAATTTGTTAACGATCAACTAATATATTGTAATTAGTAGCGCTCGCAAATCAATATTCTGAGACGAATTTCTCGTGTTTTTTGAGAACAGCGCCATACTGTTTTAGGAAACTGATGTTTGGTCAATGACTTTCAAATCTTGTAAGCATGAAGAAAATCGGAATGGGCTACTCTGTAAAATTCCCTTGGAAAAGCAGCAAAAACCTCAGCATTCGTGCCAATGTTCGTAAGGTACGTATCTTGAACTGCACTACCACTATCATTGTTTGGTGTGCAAGGTATTCGCTCTGAAATGTTATCTAGCTACACCACAAACTATGCATCAGGCATCTGTTGCCGACAGCCACTTGTCTGAATCTCATGTTTGTATATCCATCATTCTGAATGCAAGGTTTAAGGGGGAACAGGTGATTACAACTTAGGTACTTAGGGGAAGCAGTCTGCGGAAGGCCACATACTCTAACCTACAGCAAGTCCACAGCATGCTGCATTTAATGCTTACTGGGCTATGAAGAATGACTGGTAAGCCGGTCGTGGTGGCCGTGCGGTTCTAGGCGCTTCAGTCTGGAACCGCGTGACCGCTACGGTCGCAGGTTCGAATCCTGCCTCGGGCATGGATGTGGGTGATGTCCTTAGGTTAGTTAGGTTTAAATAGTTCTAAGTTCTAGGGGACTGATGACCACAGCAGAGAAGTCCCAAAGTGCTCAGAGCCAATGATTGGTAATTGTGTAAATCTTCCACTGAAGGCTTAAAATTATCGTAGTAAATGACTACCTGATTTAAGGGACACACCACTTTACGATGACTCCAAGTCAACCTCCCTTAGATCAAAGTGAGAACCGGACTTCCACCATTCTGGTTATTATTCTGAAAGGGCTCGATACCGTGGTGTCCCTGCACGGTCGTGTAACGTGTGGAAACGAAGAAATCTTAGTCACGTGGCGTCCTTGAGTATTCTGGACACTTTGGCTGAGGCAAATTGCACGTGATTCTCGTACAATGCAACCGCTGCCTCGAGTACAGGAAGTCAATTGGGAAATTCATTTCAGTACATTGCTTCAGATGTATTTTATTTTTGCCCCGTAAATTCAAATCTCCTTCACAACAAATCTTACGCCTATTTTTCTGGAGGTGGCCTTTCGCGATGAAAATAATTTCATGTTGAAGCTTGTACCAATTTCAGAACACAGACATTAGTCTACGAATATCTGTTTCACATACAATTTGAAACGCCATATCTACATGCTGTAATCGCTCCTGAATATCTGATGACTGATAAAACCCGAAACGCGTCATAATAGCAATAAAGTCATTCTTTGCTCATGACTGACTTACCATTGCGATCCGGGACCCAGTTCCCCTGAATGGAGAACTACTGCATTACTTTAAATCAATTATAATATTGAAATTAAAACATTCTCGAAACTCTGGGAAACCGTGGCACCGATATCATGGCAGTATCAATGTCGATAATAGACAAAAATGGTCGATATTGTCCATGAACTGTATATATACATGATTAAGTTTGTAATGTACCCTCCTCACACCTTGCCAATTTTTTTTACTCTGCCATGTTTTCTAGAATGTGTATCACTACAGTGCACAGTATAATTCACTTTAACTGACGGTGGTCACACTGACCGTAAAGTGCTTGTGTAATTCATCAATAATTAGAAGCCTCGCGTGGTAAATACGTATATTAACTACATATTGATGTTAGAACAGTATTCCACCTGAGGTAGGCGGGTAATGCTCGTTCCACAACAATTCCCGCAAAACGTAACGTCATTTTGACGTCGCGCGCAATAGCGGCGATTATCGGCTATCGATTCACTCGCAGCAATTTAAGCTGTCCTCTTAGGTTACTGCCTAACCATACACTCGTAAGTCGCTATATATTCGGAAATAAAGAGACAAATACTTGTGAGAAGAAAAAATACAAACTTTATTGCAGCTCGTTTTAGTCGAAGCTGTGCTCGTAGGTACCAGCCAAACCATACTTTCGGAAATCGACGCATATTCGTAAATAAAAAGACAAATATTTGTGAGAAGGAATAATATGAATTTAATTGTTGCTCGTTTCAGTCGCAGTAATTTAAGCTGTCATCTTAGGCTCCTGCCTAACCATATATTCGGACATCGCTAAATATTTATTTCATCCCACGTTCTCAGATCAGACTGAACGTAAATAACATCCAATATTGCAGAACACACTTTATTACATTCATGGGAAAGTAACAGAACGTGTTAACAACGCTAACATGAAAAAAATGCATGTAACGGTATGCGAACCAACAACTGTGGACTCCAGAAACCACGACGTTATTCATTGCCCTAGCACTTAATCAAGTGATTTTTAACACATGTCTTGCTTATCATATTCTTTCTCGAGGGCTTGTATCGTTGATGCGTTATAAGTGACATTTAATGATAATGGTGATGTATCTGTGATAAATTTTCACTGCTCCGTTACACTGAAACAGCATAATGCATATTATAAAACAAGTATGTTTCATTCTTAATTTGTAAATTATTGACGGTAATAACTCATTCCTAAGAGAATACTCTTATATGACATTAACCGTTGATAAATCAATTAATTATAGCAGTAATTATAATAAATCATTCCAAGAATGACGTGTTTCCGTAAATCTCCGGTATGTGCGCAACAACTCTTGAGAGAGGCACGTATGGAATGCTAACGGAAGTTGATAGCAGATCATGCGGTCGCCGGTATTGTATGTTACATCAAATTTCCGAGAATTAATATGAAACGAGCGTGACCCCAGTTGGATTTAAGTCAATGCACTATTACATAACTAAAAAGTAATAAAGAAACCGAAACATAAACAATTTTATAAAGCACTAGTTTTAGGTCAGCAGTTACATGTGCCTGTTGAAGAGCATGCGATTATTGTCTTAGATCACTATAAAATTCTTTCGATGCGAAATACTTCCGCAGCGCATCAGCAAGTAAAAATGTTTGTGATATCTGATAATGCTAGATCTCGAAACCAATAAGAGTAATTTCTGCAAAACACTTTTGAAAATGTTTCATCGTCACACGAAATTACTTATCTCGGAGTCGTTCCCAACGCTGCGAGAGGTACTACGGCTTCATGCTTCAGCATCCAAAATAATATTTGTATGTAACCGAATGTGGAGAAGCCTGGAATTAATAAACATGCGTAGCTAAGAAGCCAGTGGTATATTTCTTGACCCAAAACCATGTAACAACTCCATTCCGAAATAGCAATTAAGCCTTAATACGTCACAATTCAGATGCTAAACTACTGTATTCTGATACAACGGAGACTTTGGCCGACAAATAAATGTAGGCCAGTCCATTTCCTACCCGCTATGTTGTACACCCAATGTTAAAAGCTTATCACACACCGATTAATTAGTGTGTTGTAAAATATTTGGTCTCTCGCTCCAACAAAGCCAAGAAAAATATCTCCGTTTATTATCGATGTACCCTCGTAAGCCGAGAGAAACAGCGATGCTTCTAATACTCTGATACAACATCCTAGCAATCATCGAACACTAATTTATTTTCGTTGGAATTCAAAAAGTTTCAGACTCTCGACGTCACTATCGTTAAAATATGCTTGCACAGCGCTAATACGGCGACGTAAAATTGTAAACTGTAGCCATAATAATAAGAATTTGCGATAAAACCGTATTGTAATGGCAGATCCCTGTTTACCTAAAGTTTGTAGAAGCAATGAATCTATCCAGGGCGGCCGAGCGGTTCTAGGCGCTACAGTCTGGAACCGCACGACCGCTACGGTCGCAGGTTCGAATCCTGCCTCGGGCATGGCTGTGTATGATGTCCTTAGGTTATTTAGGTTTAAGTAGTTATAAGTTCTAGGAGACTGGTGACCTTAGAAGTTAAGTCCCATAGTGCTCAGAGCCATTTGAATGTTTCAATCTATCCGATTTTGGTGTGTCAGAAGTAATAAACAAAATTAAAAAAACTGCAGTGCAGATGTAATCAAGGAAAGAAATAAGTCGCTGATTCCCAAAAATCAGGTAATGGGCATAATTCAGTTTATAAATCTAATGTGGAATGGCTCCACGAACTGAAGCCTGTCATGGACACTGGGGAGGAGAGGAAAACAGACAACAATGTAAATTGTAATATTTATTACATATCTGATATAGGTAGTTTAATAGGTACATAGTTTTGTATACTAGCAATATCTACTTATTGCACCTGGGATAAGTTTGCTTCTTGCTGGTTGGGACACCCTAGTTTGTGTTATAAGAAAACATGAAGTTACTTGTAATTTAACATTTACTGAAATAGCTGCTCGCAAAACAGCATTTATCTTTCTAATTTTAAGAGCTATAGCTTCAAATAAAGAATCAAACTGCTCTAATCCCAGGCTCATAGAAGATATTACGTTCTCTGAGATCTTGAGTTCTCTTGACATATTTGCAAGTTCCTTCCTGTTATCTCTTCTTAGTAGTCACGGTCTTCTCCGTAACAGTTTGGTATTATCTTCGTCTTCGATTTTCTGTATTATGGCAGGTATGATTAAGTTACAAAACAGATTAAAAACTCCTTTTCAGTTTTCTGATTTTTGTCTAGTCGCGAATCCATATTGCGAATCCTAACTGATCTCGCCGTTAACCAGAAACAGACTGATTAGCCCACTCACCCTTTCAAATGTAATCATACTAACGTCCTCTAAAGTAGTTCGGCCGAGTTCGTAAACGAGCGGCTCGACCCAGCATTCGGCAGGTGCAATGCGGCCGTAACCCGGGAATAGAACTGTCCGCAGGAGACGTGGTTCCGGGATGGTGTCACGGTCCTGCACACTTTTATTCGGGGATGACCCTACGACATCTGTGAGAAAGCAGAAATTTGACTGACTAAGAAGGAATATTAGTGAAACTGGTTCAAATGGCTCTGAGCACTACTGGACTTAACATCTTGGGTCATCAGTCCCCTAGAACTTAGCACTACTTAAACCTAACTAACCTAAGGACATTACACACATCCATACCCGAGGCAGGATTCGAACCTGCGACCGTAAGAGTCGCGCGGTTCCAGACTGTAGCGCCTAGAACCGCTCGGCCACCGCGGCCGGCGAATATTAGTCATTAAGATTTATACTTAAAAAGTAACCAACCTCTACTGCGGTTTTTATTTGAATCAAATCACGCCCGGCTTCGCGTTTCTTACAAATCCTTCTGCAACTGGTGTTAGAAGTTCTCGCTTCCTTGCTGAGGCCTGACGTCCCGCGAACGAAGAGTTAGTTGGATACGGGGGCATAAACTTGCAAGAGGAAGAAAGCAATCATGTTGTTTCCATAGGAATCATCGAGCATTTGGCATAAGGGATTCAAGTAGAGCACGAAAAAGTTAAATCCGGATGGTCAGACTAGGATTTGAACCCCCGTCCTCGTAAAAGCGAATCCCCTATGGCACATCGCTCGGTGATTAACAGTTATCAGTTTCACCAAGAAACTTGTGACACTTGCCACCTCCCCTCTCCTCCCACTCGGTAAATATCTTGCAAAAACGCAATAATTCGAACACATTACAGCGGGGTCAAATGTCATTGATTCCAGATTTAGCAATATCATTAACGAATGTCACAGTAAGTCCAAACTGTAAGCGGGCCACATTTAATTGCGTAAAGGGCGGTAAATTTCTGGACTGAAATTTTTGCCAATTTTTACTTACATTTAGTTTGGTGTGATAACGAGGAGTAGACATTTATTTCGAGGGGTGTAGCTTTGCTAGGTGAGAAAGAAAGTCTGGAACGTCCCTACGGCAGCTCGCTTCAGCGCGGCTCGCCCGGTGTAAGAAGCGATGTCCTGAAGGCTCTGCGGCCAGGAAGCAGCACTGTGTATGTTTGTCAATATTTGCGGCGGCGGCAGCAGAGGCGGAGGCGGCGGCGGCAGCGGCTGCGGCATCAGCAGCATCCGCGGCCGTGGCGGCAACAGAATAAATAAAACTCGCGATTTGCAGTTAATTCCGAGCATTTGTGCAGTCAAACTGTCATGTGCCTGGTTAATTGACCAGATATTAATTGACAGGGCAAAATGGGATTTCTAGCTTCGCGGATGGTCGCAACTAAATGAGAAAATTAGTGAGGGCTATGGAGTCGGGCGGTCGGCGCCCCACCCTCGCCTCGCCGCGCCGCGGCAAATGCGATCGGCCGGCCTGCCGGCCTGCCTGCAGGCGGCCCTGCGCTCTGGCTGGCTGGCTGGCTTTGCGGCCCTCAGCCGCCCGTCAATGACCGCCGGGGGAGGGCGACAGCGACAGCGGCTGCGGCCCGAACGTGTAGCCAGCTCCTAACCGCCCACATCCGCTCTCACACTCTCCCAACACTTCCTACCACTTCAAGATAAAATTTACCTTACTCGAAAAAGAAAAGAAAAAAGAAAAAAGGAAAGTGCTAGGGGAGCGGCAGCTAGCGTGGGCCACTAAATTAAAAATTGGTACAAAACTTTTACCTGAATATTTATTTTGATGCAAGTCGTAAAAGTAAGATGCCCAACCAAAACGACATCCATCAACAAAACATTTTCTAACACCCAAACCTCCAGATGTCAGACACTCAGATTGGCAACAAACGTTGTATGTCGACAGAGTACCAACCAAAACTCCGGTTTAGTTCGTACTATGCGCTGTCGTTCAGCAGAACTGGCGTAAACGCGAACTAAAAGTAACACTAGAACTACGGAGCACATCAAAAAAATAACTGTCAGTAAGTGACTCTTGTTGCTTCAGTGGGGAAGTTGGTAGAGCTTTAGCTCCTGAGTTCAAACTCAAATGATGACGATGATTTTTACTGCGTTATGCGTGAAAGTGTGATATGGGAAAACGTGTTTATGACATGTAAAAGACTGTTCGGAGTTTACAGCATTGTTCCCTTGGCAGTCTGCTTTCGCGTCGTTTCTTTGAAAATAGTAAATCTATAGAATACATTTGTAGTTTCACGGAATATACAACCAGAACAGAAAAATAAATGAACAACTGCATCACACGTGCGGAAATAACAGTAATAATTTATAATAAACAAAATAGTGAGACCAATAATAAGTATTTAACGTTCAACCAACGAAGCGAAAGCAGACTGCCAAAAGAACAATGCTACAAGCTCCGGAAAGTCTTTTACATGTCAGGAAAATATTCTCCCCTGTAACAGTTTCACGCGTAAACAGTTAAAAAAAATTGTCATCGGCGAAGTTAGAACGCGGGGCCTTTGGTACGACCACCGGACGCTCTGCCTTCTCATCCACGCAAGCTTTGCAATATTATAACTACGGATACGCTTTTTCTCTGCTCCGTACCTCTGCTGATACTTTTAATTACCATTCACGCATGTGCTACTCGACGACAGCACACAGCACGAACTAAATCTGGGTTTTGCTTTTATCGACATACAACGTTTGGTAGCTATCTGAGTGTCTGGCATCTGGAGGTTTGGGCGTAAGAACTTACAAATCGAGATGCTAACAACAGAATCGGGTAGTGTGGGCCATGCAACAAAACACAGGTTTGTAATTAAGAAACATGTTTTGTGGTTCACAAATTAATGTTCTTATACAGGGTAGTCACAAACAGTCCGCAAAGCTTGTAAGGGTGTTGCAGAGTAGGTTCTATTGAAAAATGAAAAATAATTGTTAAGAAAAAAATTCGATACATACGTTGCGCCGTTTCCGACTTAATTAGCACTGCAGTTAGCCAATCAGGCCGCTGCGCGCGAATTCGGGCGGCCCGCCATATACAGTTTCGTCATGCGTTCTTCGTTTGGAGAGCGATGCAAAATTGGACGTGGGACGGTAGGAAGGATCGAACCCGAGGCGGAGGCTGAGCATCTACGGTCTACACTAGGAGAACAACTATCTGGCGGGCCGCTTGAATTCCCCGCACGCGCCGGCCTGATTGAATAACTTCGACGCTGATTAACTCGGAAACGGCGCGATGTATCGATTTTTTTTTCTTAACAGTTTCTGTGTTTCTCAGCGCAATCCACCCTGGAACACCCAGCTTTTCAGATTGTTTCTGACCACCGAGCATATCAGAAGTAGATGATAAAAACAGTTGTTCAAAAAATCTTTTAGCTTACGGCTCATTCAACTTAACTCAGTGCATTAAACTTGTGGACTGTGGTTTTCTGTAAGACAGTTCTGGGTGCTTCTTCATAAAGCTTTGAAAGAAAACTTTACCCGCCAATTTCTTTTCCCTCTTAAACCTGTGAGGCAGGCACTAACCTGGAATCTAAATCTCTCATGTGTGCTACAAACATTTCTTCGTAAATTTCTTAAACGTTCGTTTGAAGAAACCTATCTGAGGTGCGACAGATGCCTGTACATTCCATATAGTGATTTTAATCTCCTTTGCTGTGTAGTTCTAGGAACACTGAAACAAGCACTAGCAGCTCTTTCGGTCATTTCGCCTACTAAAACATTCGACACCGCTCATTTCATTGCAGTCACAGACCACAACCTCACACCCTCACAGGTAGGGTTCTTCAACGATGACACCGTGCTACGTTTCATTCGCTGAAACAACCAGTTTTCTGTTATATCGATTTTCTTCATCTCCCGTTTAACCCGGCTGTTAAAACCGCTCAAAGTAAACGGATTCTGAAATAACCGATTTTCAGTTTTTTTATTACTGTTATTTCCAGTAACAAATGTAGACATCGAACGAAGATTCAAAAAATTCTAGGAGTCTCTCAGACTTTTATGTATCAAGATACCTAGAGTCAAATCATCAAACAAAATGAGCAAGTAAAAGAAAACTTAGACCGTATACTGTTCGCCGCTTTTCTCTAAAAGTAACAGTCACGGGTTGAACACTTCAAAAAATTATTAGTATTCTCCTACTGATTCTAAATTTTCTAAAACTCTGCTTTTATTTTGTAATCGAGTATCATTCAATTATTTGTGCATTACGAATGATAAGTGCTAAAGAAGTTGGGAATACAATTTTTCGTATTATGCTGTTCCTTGCCAAGGGCTGCAAACCATAAAGACATACTATTTAAATACAGGCAGCAGGTCAGCTACTTTCTACTTTTATTATAAACAATGAACGAATGAATTATTGAGTTTTTAATTGGTTACTATTCCCTTCATTTTCCTTCTCTTTTATTATTTCATAGAAACAGCGGACAAATAACAAGCTTTTATGTAAAATTCGTAGCGTTCTTATTGTCTAATAATTTCGAATGAAAATGGGTTTTGTAGTCAAATGTATTTCTATATTTTAACAGAAATCTGAATATATATAATTTTTTGATACCAAAAAATGAACAATTCGGATGTAGGCGAAACAGAATATTTAGCAGGAACAATTACTTGACAAGAGATAAAATATCAGTATTGAATTAATACAATGGCTGATATTTATTGTCTAGTCTTTTCATAAATACGAGTTCTATAATACGTTCATCTGTAAATCGACTCCTTTAATTAGAAACAATATCATTCAAAGACGATACCAACCAACTACAAGCCAACATACCTCACATCAATGACAAACAGTTTTGGGCTACATGTGACAAGACTAGCATACACCTTCTGCTCTGCTCCCAAACATAAAAAATTCGAAACTATCACTGCTTCTGGGTAAAAAAGGACAACAGGTACATTATTGCCTCAGAAATGCCGTACCGATTCTTATGTCACGTGCCTGTTGCTCGTTTCGTTTGGCGTTATTGGAATAGCCATTTTCCACAATAAGCCAGTATTTCAAAGCAATGGAAATTTAACGAATAAACATAACTCTTTTTAAAAACGTTTTCTTTAAAAATCAATAATTTTAGCACCACTGCTATGACAAATTGATAAAAAGGGTTTTATCCGGTTATGTTAATAAATAAATAAACGATACAAGTGTTTGATGCAAGATTAGGCGAAAACATGACGAGACTGTTAACACAGTATGGGCGGACTCGGCAGTCTGGCACCTTAGCTGGATGCGTGAACGTTGCTGCTAGTGAAAGGCCGAAGCCCGTAGTCGTCCAATCACAAGGATGGAATACAAAAACTGCTGCTAGGCATCTGGCGCTCTAATGTGACATTTTACACACTCGTATAACATTGATACTCGATCTCTCGAAAATGCGTGAGAGGCACATAACTCTATAGCAACAGCTGTTACATCTAAGTGTGTACGACAATCTTTCGAAAGATAAACGAAGTCTGCGATCCGTTGGATGTATGTTTCTCTTTTAAGTCATTCCATGAAGGGTCATCGAGACGCAAAGCTCTTAGTAGTAAAGAAAGCGCTTGCAGTAAGTCACAAAATAAAGACTTAACTGAGTCATGTACTATTATTTCATTTATTCACGTAGAGTTTTTCAAAGCAATGGCTCCAAAACTCTTATCTGCAAGAGCTACTTTAATTTTAATATAACAAGAAAATATACCAGACAAAGGTTGTTTGGCTGTTTTGAAGCGCTGTCTGCCTATGCTACCACAAATCACTTGAATGACATAATGTTACAAAGAAAAATGATCTAGCAAATTTTATAATGGGGTTATGCTTTTCTTTTTTGTGCCAGAATACAACATCTGTTTGAGACCATTTCAGTGATGCAGCTCTTTTTCTAGATATGATAAGGCTTTACGAGGTAAAAATATATTGGATACGGGTATCTTTCTTCTATTGTTGCTGCCGTCGTTTAAATAGCTTGCCGCCCGAAAGTTTGCTCTACACTATGTCGAGAGTGACGTAGAAATCGCGTACCGCTTGCATTGGCGATGCTAGTTTCCGTGGAGAGTGGCGTCCCCTTCCGGGCGACGCAGAATCTAAACGGTGCTGCCTCGTTAAAAATCATCATTAACTGTCAATGAATCTACTCGGTGCGCACTCATTTTAATCTCACCAAATGTAAGGCAGTCAACTGCTAAAAGGTATACACGATTCTCCTGCTCGTTTCTTTTTTCGCATTGCCACTGTATTTCAGTTTTTTAACCAACATGAAGGTGGTTTCTGCCTCTTTAACATCCCCATTCTAGTGCTGTATTTTCTCGTATTTGTCGGCACTTCCTTCGTCTTTCGAAAAGTTAGTTCTGATTGAGCATCACTTCCAAAACATGATTTTTTTTGTCATAAATCATACTGATTTAACTTGATTCTAGATATATTCCACCTTGCATGTAAAACTGAGCGAAGTTTGCAAGTAAATTACTTCGTTGCTTGTAAGAGGATTAACTCTGCCAGACATCAAAATTTTTGTACACCTTTTTAAATTAAATGTGATACGTCACACATACACACTGCTGTTGTTAAAAAGTCATCTTCGAACAGGTGTAACTTCAAACTCAACTGTTGTGGTCTGCCGATGGAGGTAAAACTGTCAATGGAAATTTGTGGTTAGAAGTGGATGGAGAATACGGCACAACAGCAAAGTCTTTGCTCTATTAAATCGTCACGAAATCACAAACAGTTCAGCTCCATAAAAGAAAACGTATACCATTAGGAACTGAATCTGTAGAGCACAATATGTACTTTCCTAAAGACTACTAGTCTATTAAAAATGTAGCGCTGTACTACGTATATCTTTAGATGATATGTAGTGACAATGATAAGCGTGTTCATGGTAACTGTCCCTGAATCACTAACACGCAAAATTAAAAAAAGGTGTAAGTGTGATCAAAAATAAAAGACATTTAAGACAAGTCAAGGAACATTTCAACAACAGCGAAATAAAGAAACCACACAAAAGTGTAAAAAAAAAAATTTCTCTTTCCAATACACTCTTACTTTGTGAAGAGCCCGACAAATGTGAAAAAACCTGACGAATATTCTTCATTTACCATATTATGATTGCCGATTTTCAGGCTTATGGGATAACGCATTCACAGCAGCGGTGCACACAGGGGAAGATGGTATTCAGTTGAAACGAAGCATTCGGGAAAGTTCCTTGTGGTGTCGAACGTATTTTGCTTGTAACTTCCCGAGACCCACAGTGGACATGAACCCAACCAAAAATCAGGTACATTCATCAACTGTACAATTATTTAAAATATGGTAATGTCAACAGGCTTAAATTTGATTTTCAGCTGTGCACTTCACAATACGTTCGAAATTTTCCTGCCTGTATCACTAGAAATACTGGAGAAGGACGTTTACTGAAATCTTAACACCTGTGGCGCCTGTCTTGATACAACAGGTTTTATACAAATCTTCCTACATTAATGAAACGCATTATAAACAGTAAAGTAGTCATCAAATCGATGGCTGATGAAACCTTCACACGCTCTACCACTACGTATCGATCTAATGGAGATGGACTTACCGATCCAACAATTAAATGGAGTGAGGAAACCTCCGGTCAAAAAGGACAAATCAAAGGCCGCCACCAATATTCATTTTCACAGCCGCGAAGTTCTTTCGGAGGTCAAATTCAGTTCAACGGTGAGAAGAGTTCACAGTATGGAATGGCATCTCAGATGGGAACATTTTGTGATTGCTGCAAGCATATTACGAATAACTAAGCCCTGATACTACTACACTGTTCATACAATACTGCGTTTCGGGCACGCGAAACTGTTTACTCGCTATCACAGAGAGGATTATCTCTTATCTAAAGCCTCTGAAACGAGTTATAAGGCATGAGTTTGAGTTTGGTTTTAAAATAAAAGGCACACATTCTTTCGTGCACTACAATAATATACATTGGCACTGTTTAACGTCCATCTCCAGATATCACATTCTGTCTGAAGTACGTATCTTCGATTAAATATGTGGCAAAATCTCACCAACTGCAGTAATTAGTTGTAGGTGCCCACCGGTGCTATGAGATATCCACTATCGATATGCAAACCCTACTGCGAATAATGTGAAACGAATAGCAAATATCCTTTTAGGATCCTTTATTGCTTGTCAGACTGGGTTCCGTACCAGACAGAAGAGCAGCGTGTTTCGTCTTCATATAACAAGCGCGGAAGCGTCAGGGAGATGTTCAGCCAAACTCAGCGGCAGACGCTGCAACAGAGCTTACCAACAATCGCAGCTGGAACAGAAAACTGGGTGGGGAGGGGAAAGTGATATTGGCACACAAAATACACTGCGCCAGACACCACTGTGGCTTGCAGAGAGAACTTTAAGATGTAGATCTAATAAACGTATTTTTTGTATCAAGTGTCAGTGCGAAAGAGATTACCCTATTGTGAAAAGCGCAATGTTGCGAGTTGGCAGAATTCAAGAAATGTGTAATACCAATACAGTGTAACTTGTAACTTTTAGCAGGCAAGCCGTATAAAATGAGCAATGGACTAGTGGTTTGGCACTGGTCATCTGAGAAATCCCCCTTTACGGAGAAACTTATGCACCCTACTGGTTTCATAATTAATTGTTTTATAAGTACAGGAAATATTTAAACTAAAAATAGTTACACAGTATGTTGCTGGCAACAAGTTTAGTTGTCTAAAAATCAAATGGTTGGTAATCTGTTGCAGCTACTTCCACTTCTCTTTAATGATGCTATGAAAATGTGAACTGTTGCTAAGCACTGTGTGTGTGTGTGTGTGTGTGTGTGTGTGTGTGAGAGAGAGAGAGAGAGAGAGAGAGAGAGAGAGAGAGAGAGAGAGAAGAGGAGGAGGAGGAGAAAGGAGGAGGGGTTGTGATTAATACTGGACCTACGATCTCACTGAAAGCATTTTAAGATGTGTTGTACAACATTTCTTTACTGGATACCATTTCTGTAGACATCTTCACCCAAAAAAACTTTTCTTCTTAGCTCTTGAAAATAGTAAATGTGTACAGGTGTTGCGACTGTCACGAGACCCATAACTACATGGCGTCACAAGAGAAATTATTAGCCAGTGACGTTTAAAGGTAGATAACGGTAAAAAGAATATGAAAGACTATCTTTATTATGGGATAAAAGGGAATAAAACAAGTTAAAAGTCTAATGCAGTTTATTTTTAAACGACATGTGGAACATTAATACAACATCGACAATTCAACATAAATTGTTACACAATTAAGAAAAGATACTTGGCAAAAAACATTGATTTCAGTAGCTTCTGTGCCATTTTTTGTTGCTGTAGCAGGGCGAAATCGTACACTTTAATAGACAATCTGTTAAAAAGGGGTTCAGAAATTTCGAACCAACTACATTTAAGCAGAAAAGGTTTACTGACTACAAAAGTTAACATACTAAGAAAAATAAAAAACGCACAAATCAACTGCAGGGGTCTGTCTATTTTTATTTACAAAAAGCGGATTGCGTCTTGACTTTCACAAATAATGTTCGATGCTACTGCGAACTTCTATTGAGATCAGTTTTAACGTCGGAGAGGAAAACGTGAAAGTAAAATGTCCATTAAACTGTTTGCATGAACGAAACGCACCGAGGGTGTTCAGTATTTCTCGATCTGTTCGATAACTCCAATAGTTCGGAAAGCAGATGACAATCCTTCGCTCTATCTGCAACAAAAGGGGAATCAAATAAACTTGAGGTACTAGTGCAAGACAGAAATTACTGCTGAGAACGACTGCAAACTAAACATGTGAGCAGGCTACCGCATATTGTGATTCACAATAAACTACTTCACGTGTGAATTACCTCGATCACTTACATGACGCTTTCTCACGGACTGTCGGTTGTGTTGGTTTGCCCGGTAGCAGCTCCTTACGCGGCGTATCGCAGTGGGCTAGCGAGGGCGAGGTGTGAGGTGTCATTCCTCCAACCCCTGGGTCGGGGGCGGCAGCGGGCAGCGCAGCGGAGCTCCACACCGCTGCCGCACGTTTCGCTCTGCAAATTGAAAAACCGAGCATGAGGCAGCTGCAGGGGGAGGGGAGGGGCGGCGAGCCGCCACCGCCACCCCCGCCGCGACATCACGCCGTCTGCAGCCGCCTTATCGCGCCCAAACTCAAGCCCGCGTCTGCGCACGCTCTCCGCTAGTTGTCATGCATTCCGCACCTCTTTCCTTCAAGCCCCCTGACGGGATAAATTAAATGTAGCAGCTCCAAGAAGCCAGCCAAGTTCTGTTGCTGGGGCCGCCACCCTCATGGGACTTCTACAGCGCATATTTCATTATCACCAAGTGGTGAGCACAGGCGAATTAGGTTCATACAATGGACTGGAAGCCTCAATTATCCCAGGGAAAAAAAAACCACAACATTTATCAGAGAGGGAGAAAGTGGTGATCACAGGATTTCGAGCCGATACAGCGCCGAATTTCGTTAGGTGTTCGAAGGTCTTCGTGGTCAAAACGTTGCTTCAGGGGACAAAATGGCAACACTACGAGTAATCCCTACGGAAAGCGCGAAGGGAATGTCGATTATGACCGTGCGTGAAGGTCCGCTGATACGGTCGAGTGGAAGAATTTAAACCCGGGGACAAGCTTTCTCGTCTCTACTGTCAGTTTCTGATGCGCATGGAGGCCCGAATTATACGGAATGTCTGTTCCACCTTTCTAACGATCTGTCAATGGAGAACATTTCTTTTTTCCATTACACCACTTTTTCGGCTTCATAGGATATGTGTTCAGCCACAAACAGCTGAGAACTAAAATCATGCAACCAGTCCTGAAAGAAAATAATGCAGTTGCTTCGGCTTTATAACCTGGACAACTTTTCGTTTCATTCTCTAGGGTCATTAAACTATGTGGAATTTGTTTACGAGTTCATGCAATTGAGCTAGGGCAGTCTACAGACAGCAACAAGGGTAGCTAGAAGAGCACCGTCAAGACTTGCAAGTACTTCTGTCACCAAATTCATCCATCTTCACCGAACTGAATATCTGTTTCGTCACCTCTTGAGCGCAGCGCTCGACGCGCGAATCTTCTACCACTCATCCTTTAACACTGTGGGGAACAACGAAGACTCATGCATGTGAATACCTATCATCACCTACAGCTTGTGTGGCAGCAGTGTGTTGTGCAAAAGCCGATAAGATTAGATACTAGCAAGCAGTTCTTACAATCTCACTCGCTACTGAATATATGTAAGAGGGAAAACAATTAAACGAAGTTCTCTATCTCTATCTCTCTCTCTCTCTCTCTCTCTCTCTCTCTGACACCGAGCGAGGTGGCGCAGTGGTTAGACACTGGACTCGCATTCGGGAGGACGACGGTTCAATCCCGCGTCCGGCCATCCTGATTTAGGTTTTCCGTGATTTCCCTAAATCGCTCCAGGCAAATGCCGGGTGGTTCCTTTCAAAGGGCACGGCCGACTTCCTTCCCCGTCTTTCCCTAATCCGATGAGACCGATGACCTCGCTGTCTGGTCTCCTTCCCCGAAACAACCAACCAACCATCTCTCTCTGACATTACTTAAGTGCAAGCCTCGGAATTCAATTGGGAAACGACCATTTACATCGCCTGTTACAAGATCTTTCTACGACTGGATTAAGAACTTATAAGTCACAATTGAAGTTGTAGAAATCCAACGAAAGGATATCTGTCTTCTTAAAAGATCTGATTAATCAAAGACGAAGAAGAAGAAGAAGAAGAAGAAGAAGAAGAAGAAAGAAAGAAAAAGAAAGGTGTTTAACTACTGAGATGAAAGTGCCATACTAATTGTACCAACGTTTATATCCAATTAAGGTGGGATTCGCGACGAACAGAGTCTCAGACACCCATGGGACCGTACATTCGTGCCACGTACTATGTGGACTGTATAGGGCGCGGAAGCAGTTAGGGACCAAGGGCGAGAGCATGTCTCGATATGGGCATTCATCGTCCGATTGTTTAGAATATACCGAGGAAAAGTTGGCATCTAAACGATACATATTTACAATGATGAAAGAACTAAAAGGCAAACGTAAGGTGTGCCGTAAAGAGTCTTCGTTCGACATGTGAAAACGGTTGAATTAAGACAAGGAATCCATTGAAATACTCTTCTAAAATGAGCCAATTTTTCACTTCAAAGATAAAGCGACAAGCAGTAAACATCCATGGAAATCTTTAAAACACATTTATGGGAATATAAAACTTACTATTTTCTCTTCCTTGAGCACGATCTTAATTTACCGCCCTTTCTAACGAGAATCAACGAAATATTAAACGTTGGTATAATTTTTTCCTTTTAACTCCATATATTGCTGAGGATATTCAAGAACGCCGTATACACTTTCAACAGGATTGTGCACTGCAGTGCGATCTTAACAAAATCCAGAATTTTCTCACTGCATTAGATGCACGCCCATGAGTAGACTGAGTTGGGGTCACTACAAGTGAACCTTCACGAGATCCGATACCTCTCCATTTTCACTTCTGAGAATATCAAACATAGTATTATCACAATCACTGCATACCGACCAGCTACACTCGAACTTAGACCAAGAAATTACCTCACATTTAGAGAAGTTATGACTCGTGTAAGACGTCAGATGACAATGAAACCTCACTTTCGTAGGGCAAGCAGTGACCGATCTCCTTACGACGAAGAAATTTCAAATAATGTCCCGGCGACACTCCTCTTACGTACGTCCAGTTCAGGTTTTACACAACCTGAACGGTCCTCGAGGCACCGGTGTCATAAAACTGTGAGCATTTGTTTCGATACAACTTTCAGGCACTTGTCGAGTCGGTGATACGTGGATTACTGCCATTGATGGAGTTGCATAGCACATACACGATATTTGTTAAGTCTGTAATAGACTGTTGGCCCGTTAGAATAATTCTTTTAGTACGACGCAGCAATTCGATATGAGAATATGATCTTAGAAGTGTTATGGTGATACAGTGCATGGGTGCAGACTAATCTCTCACTGCTCGTTTCAAACTGCAATAGTTAGCTGGACAGTCGATTTAAACACAGTAGCGACAGTAAAATTTAAGGAGGCTATACACAGTAGGTTATACATCACGAGCTGCTCACGTAGCAACGACTAATGCGAGACAAGTTGTCAGCCGGTTTCAGATCGAAATCACGGTCTGGATTCGCGGCAGCTGTTCTGGAACATGAACTGGTAGATTGAAAGTCTTTTTGGTAGTTCTGCATTCGCTTATACTAGTGCTCGGCTGGTTCCAAGTTTCCTATGGGGATTTCCATACACTAACACAATATGAGCAGAAGACTGTTCACCCATTACGCAACAAAGTGAATTTTTTGGTGACGGGAAGATGGTCTTGCCATATAAAAATACTGTCGAACGCACGATGGAATACCAGAATGAAGCCTGACAGTACAAAAAGACCACCTCCCACACATCATTCTACAACGCCAGTATCATTTATGAACACACGCTCTTGAACTTCTAATGAATTACTGTAGCACCAAAATAAAGGTAAAGTAGAACTGTTCTAGCTAAAAAGGTATTCCACACAGATGAACAGAGTGCAAAAAGAAGGTAAGAAGCGTAAAGCCGGAAAAGAATTCAAAATAATATTTATGGTAGGGAATTTTCGGAATGGTGGAGAAACGCCGGAAGACTAAGGGGAAAAAGGAAATCGAAATTTTTGCAGCGAGGTCCACAATCACTCAAAATAGGGGGAAGCCGCATTAACCGAAATGAGTACCTGGTACCAGAATGAAATAGGCGGTAGAGTAATATTCCAATTTCTGAAAGTAAGATGCTCACAAGAATATAAGGTGATCGGTTCAGACCAAAAGTTACTAGCGTTACAAGAAGCAGGAGAAAGATAATAGCGAATAGGCTCTCACTGTCAGCGCGTTAATTGTGTAGCACAGGAATTTAAAGTAATAAACGAGCGACATTTCATAAATAACGCACACTAATTTTTTTCACTTACACTTTTTTTTCCTTCTTCAATATCTCTTCACAGTCCTTCAGCATAGTCGCCCTGCTTCTCTATGACTGAATACCAACGTCTCGGAAGCTCTATTATTCCATTCAGGACACCATTTCTGTTCATCTGTCGAATGGCTCGGGAAACGGTGGTAGAAACCTCTCCCAGAGAAAGATAACGACGTTCCTGGAACAAGTCGAAGTCTGGTGTACTGCCGGCCGGAGTGGCCGAGCGGTTAAAGGCGCTACAGTCTGGAACCGCACGGCCGCTACGGTCGCAGGTTCGAATCCTGCCTCGGGCATGGGTGTGTGTGATGTCCTTAGGTTAGTTAGGTTTAAGTAGTTCTAAGTTCTAGGGGACTTATGACCAAAGCAGTTGAGTCCCATAGTGCTCAGAGCCATTTGAACCATTTTTTCTGGTGTACTCATGTCCGGGCTGTAGGGACGATGCGGCACACTTCCCATCCGTACTCGCGCACTTTTTGCGCTACAGCGTTACCGATATGAGGGTGAGCGTTGTCATGGAGAATGAGTGGCCCAGCCTCGAGTAACTGAGGTCAGGTTTGTGCATTTTTCTGCGCAGGATTTGCTTTCAGTTATGACAATACACTGTTGTGACACTTGTTCCACATGAGACTCTATTTGTCGTGATTCCTTGGTCATCGCACGCAAAAATCATCATTTGCTTGAGCTTTTTTTGGACGTAGAGAATCTGAAGGTCCTCACTCACTCATTGGACTGTGATTTCAACTTCGGTTCAAAGTTTCAAATCCACGTTTCATCAACAGGGACAATTCGATACAAGAATTCGTGACCTTCACGGTCAAATCATTGTTTGAGCACGGTTGCAACGTCCAGGCGTTTCTGCTTATCTTCATCAGTCAGAGTGGGGCTCATCTCGCAGAGATTTTTTTCTTCAAATCATTTGTCAGAATACGTAATACTGATGTCAGGGGAATTCCTGTGGCTTCAAAGAGTTCCTAACGAGTCGCACTGTGATCCCCCTCACGACCATCTGCCACTTCGTTCATTTGCTGACGTTTCTGGCCTTTCGGGTCTTGGATTATAGTCTATCCTCATATGACCACGACGAAAACGATTAACCCAACGTGACACTGTACTACGGTCCACTGTAAACTCACCATAAACTTCACTTAACACACTGTTTATTTCTGTCGGGTTTTTGCCGTGTAAAGTTCCGATCTTTATGTACGACCTCTCGTCTTTAACAGTTACAATACACGAGACCACTGCAGGGTACATTCCTACGCCTCGCCAATTTTATGTTACAGTATACAATGAAAAACAATAAAAACACGTGCTTCTCCCTCAAGCTCCCAACTACTTCTGACGTAATTTTCATTGTTTTGCTTCAAAAAAATCCACAGTAATACCACCAGCGCATTCTTTATGAAATGTCACTCGTAGATCATAACATGGCAGCGTCAAGGTGTCAACGGCTTGCTCATAGAATGTCAAGATTATCGCAGAAGGGGAAGTGTACCTGCTCCTAAGAATCGATTAAGTCGGCAAAGAACGGAACAAATGAGCCGTTCCTGAGCCTATTGACAGTACGACCTATTCTTAGTACGAATGATGATGATGCAAATTCTAAAAGCCTTCAAAAAAATATCATAACAATCACGCGTAGTTTATCCCTGTGGAGTACTTCGACGGGGATCGTAATACAGCGGCTACAGCAGTGAGAAGGAAATAAAAAACCGGAGTGAGAAGCCGGTTAACACTCCTAGCACGCCTGTTGTGCGGCGCCCTCGAATGAGGATATGCGAGTAAAAGGCTAGATTGGCAGACCCCCGGCAGGCACCACTCTGCAGCTTGGGCTGAGCCAGCGGCGATCGGCTGTGTCCCGGCCGCAGCCGCCGTATCTGGCTGGAAAGAAAGCTGCAGGCACGAACTCTCCGGCACAATAGCCTTTCCCTGTGCTAAGTCGAATATTTTCAAATATTCCGTAGTCTCATATAAAAGAAAATGCAGTAGAAAATACGATGACTACAGTTCATCAAGCCATTAGGAGCTACGAACCTCCTTTTACTTAAAAAAAAAAAAAAAAAAAAAAAAAAAAAAAAAAAAAAAAAAATCAACAATTATTTATGAAGCACAGCTCGCGCTCGTCACACACAATACTGCACAAATCGTGAACACGGCTGTACAGATGGGTTGCGTCTTCTATTTTCCCACCATGTTCGGCCTTATACCGAACTGCCAACTGATGGCAGTACGGTCACACCGAGAATACTCTTAAGGCAGTGATCGATTCTAAGATTGTTTAATAGAGTGCAGTACGTAATCCCGTGTGGCAAGTCTTCAAAAACTGACCTGCGAAGAGGAAGAACGAAATGCACTGACTTGCTGAAAACTGGAGAACCCTAAACACTACGACAATATTCAACAATCAGTTGTACAAGTCTTGTATTTTAGCATTTGGTCATACTGACCAAGTAAGCCACCTTGCAATATGTAAATGGCTAAATGATCAATGTGACCAAAAACCTATAAAAATAAACAAAAATACAAGAGCGAGTACAGAAGAATTATGCACTGGTTACTGAGTACTGACGGAGCTTTCAGGGTCCTCATCATGTCAGCTCCAACTACCAGGCCTGAAAAAATATAGCTGTTTTATAACCATGTAGTTGTTAATGGAGATATTATTAATAATGAGTTGCCTAGCACTGAACGATTCCATTCGTCAAACACTCTCTGATATCGGACAGAGAGCTAAACAACTGTAGTATAGTCATAACAGCAGTACTGTAGTAGACATTCAGTACTGTCGCCCACTTCAATTCGGAACGAAAAGGAAAGGGCAAAACTAGATACTACCTTTCACCTTTGTCATTATGTATGTACTTGTGAAATAAACACAGAAAATCGACACTTGATGTCTGAAATCATCTTAGTCAAAAAAACTAAAAGCTAAGAAACAGAGCTCCTAAAAGCGTAGTGATTACAAGTTTCTCCGTTAGCCTACAATACGTTGGAACACAATTGTTTTTAAATCCACGGTAAGGATACATAAGAAATAACGAGCAGAGAAGTTTCTCAATGTAAGTCTGCAAGCTTTCATGCCCATTGCCATTGAAGATAAAATCTTCTGAGTCGTTGTGCGCCAAGTTTCACAATGTTCTACGCGAAGTTGTGTCCCCAGTATTGATGCGGAAGTAGGTGTAATTTGTGGCTGTACTCACGCTAACACGTCTCCCTACGTCCTCTGCACCCCACAACACCGATTAGCTATGGCTCGCCGCGATAGGGAAGGCGTCAGCGCCGACTACAATGCGCAGATGATGAACGGCGGCCATCTACACCAGCGGACGGCCTATGCGGACGCCTATTTGTTATTGCTATTACTCATGTATACAAAGTCCTGGCACGCCCGTCTGCGTGCTCCCATTTTTATTAGCTTTAAATATTTGAGTGCTGGAGGAACAGCTGCAGACAAATCGAAAAAAAAGGAGGGCGTTGGGGAGAAGGACCGGATTATTAAGACAGGACGAAGGTGAGTCTCTCTCTCTCTCTCTCTCTCACACACACACACACACACACACACACACGCACACACACACACACACACACACACACACAGACAGCTACTTGGATAGGGGGGCGGGGCAGAGAGAGAGAGAGAGAGAGAGAGAGAGAGAGAGAGAGAGAGAGAGAGAGAGAGAGATCGGACAATTAATGTACTGCACTGCAATGTACACTTTTATATATACGGCTCGATAAACTGCAATGGCAGAAGTAATTCACTTGCGAAAGAGTAGTCCGCCAGAGATTGGTATTAATAGCGTCAACAACCCAAGTTTCCCCAGAATTAGTAAGGCGTTCTGTCCTAACGACTCTTCTGAACTGATTTTTATATTTTATTTTGGCTGCATAAACTGAATTCAAAAGCCTCACGTGTTGTCAGAGGTTGATCCTGAGGGAAGAGTACAAATACGTCACTCGTTCCCTGGGAGACCACGGTTGGACACAAGTTAATTTTATTGTGGTTTGTGTGAGCGTTGAAGGCATCGCGCTCGATACATAATTCATGGGGATGAAACCTGGACGATATGAGTTCCAACACGATACATTACTGTGGTACTGTGCGTCCCAGTACGTACAATGAACAATTTTCTAATATATGCAATGGAATACTAACTAGCGATCTACGTCTCTATAGAGTATAGATACCTGCGAGTCTCTTTAAGTCATTTTTCTGTGTAGACTTATTTTATTTTGAAATGAACAATTCTTTTAATTATTTAGCAATTAGCTCATTCGGTTCCCTTGGGCATTATCACATCACACCACAATAAAAACGTACGTTTACAGCATGTTATATTCCACTCAAACAGGAGTTTCGAAAAAAAATATAGTAGATGCGTGCGAGTCTATTCCAGACGCGAAGTCTGTACGTAAATCGGGGAAAGTGCAACCATTATTCAGGCTTTGTCATTAGTGAAGCTGAAATCACACACATGAGGGATAGCTGTGCCTACACTGATGGGTGGAATGTAACTTTGTGATGTCTTCATAATGCCCAAGAGGCCGAATTAGCTAACCGCTAAATAACGAAATAAATTATTTACTTCGATTTAAATGGACAGCATAATAGGAAAATTACTTGCGTTAACAATTACAGCTGCTGTGGACTCGTGCACACAGGACTATATCTACCAGTCTACTGAAGAACTGAATGTTTTCCAGTACGTTCCGCACGACTGGGAGTACAATGAAACATCTGGCAACAGCAATAGCAAGTCCGTGGATACGTGTTGAAGTGGATGGTAAGTTCGGTCCAGAGCTACCGATACGTTAGTGGGAATGGGGTCAACGTCTGAACCTTCGTTATTACCCGTGCAGCACAATCCTGTGACATCAGTTGTTATCACATTCTTCCTTCGACCATTCTTGTAGTCACAAAGAACGCAAACTAGTTTCCCATTTTGTTTTGTTCCGCAATGGCAGGAATACTCACGTGTCTTGAGGAATGCAAAAATATTGCATAAGAAATTTGGTAATGTTAAGTTAGGAACTCATTTCTTACTGTTCTAAGCTGCTTTGCAGAAATGATTGTGTGTGTTCTACGACACTGTTTACAACTGTACAGACTACAGTTGTTAAAGACGGCTGATTAAGAGTTAGCTTATGACTAGCTCCAATGCGAGAGGCTCGGCACCTTAGCCTACCACCTGTCAGCCGTCACTCTGCAGCCTTTACGCCGTGCCTTTGTTTCTGCCAGACTGCTGGGCTAGCGTGCAGAGCTCGTTACTTTCAAAGGCGAAGCGACTCCTGCTAGCGCTGCCCCGGCCCCTCCACAGAAACAACCGGCACGAGGAGAGCCGCGCCGCGCCGCACCGCGCATGCGCACTTCGGGCACGCGATTTGTTTTGATTACGGCTCCCCCTCCAATGAATAATGGATGTATATTGCAATAGCGAGAGAGAGAGAGAGAGAGAGAGAGAGAGAACACGGAGTGGGCGGGGGGGGGGGGGGGGGGAGGGGTGGCTAGCATGGTCGACGCCATGACTCACTGGGCAAATAACGCAAATATTCCACTCGGTTCGACCTCCTTGCGACTTTCCTTTGAAGTAGTTACTTGTCTTCTTGTTCCATAGCAGGAAACCACATCAAATAACCTCATATCCATTACGAACAAGGAATTCTTCAACCATCTAGCAACAACACTGTCGAAGAATTCAGTTTACTACAGCAGAAACGATGACAAATAGACACACCGTATACGACTTCCGAGCGTGATCTGACAAACCGCTTTTATCTATCGCAGACGAAAAGAGTTTACATTTTTATTATGTAACAAATCGGCATCCTTTTCACTGCATGCGATAGCTACTGTTTCGAGACCACGGTACATCTTATCGAATCGACTATCGGCATCCTTTTCACTGCATGCGATAGCTACTGTTTCGAGACCACGGTACATCTTATCGAATCGACTATCATCATCACAGCATTCACAGCCCTATTCCTAACAGATTGTTAAGCCAGTGTGGTCATTATTTCTGGTATTTGGTTGCAGCATCTAACAGTAGCGTGAGGTGACAAGCCTCGTCTGTATTTTACACATATTTAAGTGGGTCTTAGGACTCAAGTGATAAGCAATTGTTTGTGCTCTTTGGCATGTTCATGTAAACGCGTGAAATAGCATTAAAAGCATGATAAAAGCCAACCCAGAGTCTCACTCCCTTTTTACACCATGTCTACTTCCTTAGCCTGACATCAGTCATTTTGTACTGTCTTCAACCAGACAGACCAAAAAATATCTCAGCCTGAACGCCGTTCGTCATCTACCTCCGCACGAGGAGGATGACAACAAATCCCACGTTATCTCGAATCTGACTGAGATTTAAGTAAATATCTTACGACCCACGTCGGGTTACAACAAACCAAAGAGCACAACATTTAACCAGCGAAGAGTACCTATTTTACCACTGTTTGTGCAGAGTGTTAACTCAGTCATTAACCGGTAGTAGTTGCTACACGCCGGGAGCTTTCGGCCGCTAGTCATTTGTTTCTGGATGCAGCCACCATTACCTAGATGACATTGCTGTATGAGACAGTCATTACTGACTGTTATGCTACTGTGTTGTACTACACATTATTTCGTACCGTTTCCTTTCGTGATGGTAAGTGTATGTAACTGCAGCAGTTAGGATCTTTATTACACATGTCAATTTCAGTCCCGATTACGAACAACGTTTAGGCGATCTTTACCTCTGTGCGTGGCTTCTGCTTTCATGGAAGCATGGACCACAAGATAATGTGCATACTCTGTGGAAGACTGGCGCGACTTCCTCCCCTTGCAGACAATATGGTGCCCAGGCTTGCGATCCCTGCTCCACGCAAACTCCCTCTGATGACCATTCACAGCTTATAGTCAACACACTGTACACTTAAAGCATTTTGTCCCATCAGTTTTTTCTGTTTCACATACGGAAACCGAAGTATCCTGAAATTAGACATAGTTACGGGCCAAATAAAAGTCAGTGGGGAGCTTATGCTTTCATTGATGAACATTCCACCGCTTTCACAGTCTGACAAATAACCCTGAAAGGTGCATCAGCTGGATATACACTGATGGAAACAAATTGTAAAGCCTAAAAGTCATTAATGTAGAGTAATGAAATTTCGGGAATACATTTGTCTATGTAAAATATTTCACTGCAAGATCACAGGTTAACGAAAGCGCGAAATAAGCCCCTGCAAATATGAACTGGTGGTAATTAATAATCGGTATAATCGCCGCGATGTTGAATGCACGCATTGTGTTGTACAGGTTCCGGATGTCAGTTTGTGGAATGGAGTTCAATTTTACGCGAACGGTTAATGTTCGTTGCGGGTGACGCTGAGTTGTCCCATGACGTCCTATATATGCTCGTTTGGAGACAGATCTGGTGGCCGAGCAGGCCAATGCATCATGTCGACACTCTGGAGAACACCCCTTGGAACGCTGTTCATGAATAGCAGCACAGCAACTAGAATCACCAGACTGACGCACAAATTTGCTGTCAGGATGCGTGGGATAACCATGAGAGTCCTCCTGCTTTTACAGGAAATCCTATCCCAGACCATAACTACTCCAGGTGTAAGTCTAGTGTGTGAAGCACGCAGCCAGGTTGGTTGCAGGCCCTCAACTGGCCTGCTCCTAACCAACACACAACCATCACTGGCGCTGGGGCAGAACTGGTATCACCAGAAAACACAACAGACCTCCATGCCAACCTCCAATGGGCTCTCGCTTGACACCACTGAAGTGGCATACGGCGGTGGTTTAGGATTACTGGGATGCACGCTACAGGGAGTGTGACTGGGAACTGTCCCTGAAGTAGCCGAATTCTAACAGTTCGTTGTTTAACTGTGGTTCCAACTGCTGCTTACATAGCTGCTGCAGACGCAGTGTGGTGAACGACTTGCATTAGGATTCAGTTACCAGCTTTTTTCAACTCTAACTACATGTTCAACACGTTCCCTTTGTAGTACTATCTGTGTTTTCTACTACTGTCACGATAATCATGACACAATTTCACCATTGCGACTTTTTCACTTTATTAGAATCTTACCTCAAACCCTTTAATCAAATGGGCCAAGGTTTTACTAAAATAAACTGAATTAATTGTGATTATTGTTTCATTTAATAGTCATTTGATTCCAATTCATTATTTTGGAGAGTGTTTAATTAACATTAATTAATGTCAGACACAGGGCCCTATTTCCTATCAGTTTTTGTAGATATATTGATCTAAAAACGATCAAAGCAACATCAATTCGCAGCGTTATTTTGGAACCTAGTCTTCGATCACGACAGAAAAGCAGGTCCTCGATAATATGATTTCGTTTCTGTTATTAACATGCAAAAGTTCCCTAAGGTGATTGTGGATACTTTGATGTCTGTTAAGGTGGAAAATATTTGTCTGGCAAGTTACAACAAGCTGACATCACAACCAGTGAATCAATGGTCTTCCATTATGGCTCAAAGTGGGATAGAAATGATGTTCGCATGCTGGAAAACTCTTACTATAGCGAACGATATGCTTCCAGTTGATGTTGGGACTGTCGAAGAAAGGGGAGCGGGGAAAAAAATAGCACAAGGATGTCTTAATGTGCAACAGAAGGAACTTTCAAATCCAAGTAAACAGACGGGTCGACCAGGATGAATTAGGCTGGGACCCAAAGGATAACAGAAATTCAGAACTTCATTAACAACCTGGAGGATGACAGAGGAATAGCAGAGGAGTGCAGGGACTACACGAGGGACGACCACAAACCCAAAACACGAGTAAGGCTTCGAAGCAATGCGATTACTCATATGTAACCAATAGCAGAGACACAGCAGAGACCAATCATACCCCTTACCTATGGCTTTAATAAATGGAAATCTCCGTCCCACAGCGTTGTTGATCATACCGCATTACGTGAGCCGGCATTCCACGTGTTACAACCGTGACAGCGACGCTGATTCCGCCGGGGCGACAAGCCGCAGCGGCTCATACTGCTGCTAGCCTGACCGCCTCGCCTGTCCGCCTCATGGGCGACAATTGCTGACCAAGAACCGTATATTAATCGCGCTCCAAATATAAACCAGAACGCCGCTGTTTATAGTGAGAAACTGGATTTGCTATTCTAACGTCCTCATTAGTAATAAATACGCGGTCCCAGAAAGGGCGCCGAAACACAAACATGACACAGCCGCCGCGCTCACCATTCCAGGGCCCGCTTTGCTTTGAATTCTAGCGTTTATTTGGAGTCCTTCTTCCCTGATTTAGCTCGCTGTACGAAAGCAATCTTACGAAGTCCAAGGGTAAGCAAGAATTAAAAAATAAAGGAAAAAATTGAGGACAGTTTTATCTGGGGATGAGGAATCAATATGGCAGCAACAGCGCAATCATACTACGTATTTTAATTGCTGCGCTACATTAAATATGGCATTTTCCCACGGTAGAAGTACAAAGCTAACTTCAGAGTAAATAATATCTTACTGGATGGTGCAAAAGTCTTGGCGCTATGCTGACCAATTACAATACTGGATTTATCAATATTCATTGTGCATATTATTCCGGATTGTTCTACATCTTTCTTTACGCACAAAGATATCAGAATTTGCTATTTTGCCTTGCCATGAATACGTAGCCACACAAACCCAAGCCGAGTCGTTGCTTCCCACTTTAGCTACGTCCATCTTTTTCTGTCTTCGACCATGTAAGTCGCTTGATCTCATGACCAGACTACTTCGTGTCACCCTAGCTTTGTCCTACCACGAAATTGCTTCCTTGTGGTTTCCCTTCCTGCACGCGTTTTATTATCTCTTCTTCCCTTCTCCGTACATGTCTGTGCCACATCGAGTCTCTTGCTCCTTGTTGCGGCTCACTATACAGTGCATAGATATGAGTTTTTCTTATTTTGAAACTTTGAAGCTCAAACGTTGGTATAGAAATTTTTCTTAGCACGTTATTTCCAACGGCACTAATTTTCTTCTCCATCTTCCTGTTCAGTGTCCACGTCTTTGCGCCAAGTGTTAAAACAGGTTGCACCACTACCATATAAATACACGGCTTAGACAAAAATACGGAAACACGATGCCGTATGCATGCTTGGACTTTAATCGAGATGCTAGCCAAGTCTGTAGGTTGCGCTGTTGTATCTGTAAGTCAACTCGAACTTGGTTAATTGTTGGTGCTCGTATTGGGGGGGGGGGGGGGTGGGGGGGGGACGGTGGTGGTAGGGGGCGTGGGGAGGGGGGGAGGGAGGCTTCCGTAACCAAGGGAGCCCAACAAGGGAGCCCAACTGTTTGTTGTTTCAAGAGATACTGTATCGAAAATTTGTAGAGCTTACATGGAAAGCGAAAAAACGTCATATGGCTAGTCACAACGTTAGTTGGTTGATTTTGGGGAGGCGACCAAACAGCGAGGTCATCAGTCTCATGATCTAGGATGGCAGAAAGCAACAAATACAGCAGAGTCCAGTCACTGTGCAAACAAAGAGAGAAAAGGTGCATCAAAGCAATTGGAAGAGGAAAGAACAGGAGGGGGGTGGGTGGAAACGGCCTCGACGCGCGACACACACACACAAAACAATGGGTCAACCTAGCATGACCAATACGAAAACGGCAGAGGGTGCTAGATTCCAGCCGGGAGAGGCAGAGGTAAGAACGCCACATGGTGGGAGTCTCCTTGACGGCGCGAATTTTATTAGACGAAGGGGTAGCCTCCCAAGAGCCAGCCCACGTTTGAGCAAAATGGGATTTCATGTAGAGCTGTAAATCTGCCCCGGAAGGATTATACAGAACAGTCGCCTCCCTGCCAGATAATCAGCGAGTTCATTGCCTAGGATACCTATGTGCCCAGGCATCCAAAGGAAATGAACCAAACACGCAGCATCAACAAGATCTGAGAAGGTTGTGGGTGGCAGAGACCAAGGAGTGGTGGGAAAACCGCGAGCAATAGCCTGAAGGGCACTCATTGAGTCCATACATGACGAAACTCAGGCAAGGGAGGACTGTTTAATAAAATAGAGGGCTCAGTAGATGGCCATCAATTACACAGTAAACACCCCATATGTGGCAGGCAGGTAATAGTGTTCTGTGCCAACAAAAGACGTGAAGGCATTTCCCACATGATTAGCAGGTTTAGAGCCTTCAGTGTAAAAAACGATGGCATCCTGAAACTCTCGTAAGAGCATTTGGAACAAGCAATGCAACACCGCTGGAGTGATGGAGGCTTTTGGTCCCCAGAAAAGATCCATCCGAATCCTTGGGTGAGAGACTAACCAACGGTGGGGGTGGACGGTAGAGAATATGGGGAAGAGAACGAGGGGAGATGGAAGTTATGGTGGACAGAAGTTAGGTGGAGCTCAGCTGGTAGACCCACCTGAAGGCAGGCAGTAGGCAGGCGACAGCCCAAAGCCATGATAAGAATAGAATAGGGAGGGTGAGCAGGGGAAGAGTAGATAATGGTGGCATAGGAAACCAGGAGCTGGGACTGCCAAATCAAAAAGGGAGAGACCTCAGCATCAACCAGAAGACTATCAACAGGGCTAGTGCGAAAGACACCAGTGGCTAAACGGATAACATGATGGTGAACTGGATTCATGAGGAGTAACGTGGAAGGGCAACTGATCAAAAATGGCTCTGAGCACTATGGGACTTAACATCTATGGTCAACAGTCCCCTAGGACTTAGAACTACTTAAAACTAACTAACCTAAGGACATCACACAACACCAAGTCATCATGGGCAACTGATCCATCAACTTGACAACCACAGACCAGGTGGGACAGAACCAATGCGTAGTAAAGGGAGAGAAAGGTCGAACGATCCGCCCCCCCAAGAGGTATGGGCAAGGAAGTGAAGGACACTGAGTTTACAAGAATAGTCAACCTTCAAATGACGGATATGAGGCAACCAATTAGGCCTGTTGTCAAAAAGAAGAACCAACAAACGAAACTGGGGGACCACGGTCAGACACTGGGCATCAAAGTAGAGCTCCGGATCAGAATGGGTTGTAGTCCAGCGACAGAAATGCACCATCCTCGAATTAAGGGGAGAGAACCGAAAACTGTGCGAGAGTGTCTACGTGGAAGTGTACCGGAAGGCACCCTGCAGCTATTGTTCTGCAGAGGCCATCAAGTGGGAGCTAGCCCAAAAACAGAAACCATCCACATACAGAGCAGGGGCGACCACCAGTCCGGCAGAGGCCACAAATCCATTAATGGAGAATAGAAAAAGGACACTTAATACTGAGCCCTGTGGAACACCATTCTCCTAGGTCCGCAGAGAGCTGAGAACAGTGACGACCCTGACTCTGAACGACCAGTGGGCCAGGAACTGGCGAATACAAATCGGAAGGGAGCCCCGAAGACTACACTCATGGACTGTGAGGAGAATGTGACAGCACCAAGCCATGTTGTAGGCCTTACAAATATCAAAGAAAATTGTGGCAAGACGGCGGCGCTGAGGTAGTGCCTGCCGAACTGCAGTTTCCAATCGAAGCAGATGATCGATCGGAGACTGCCCCTCCCGAAAGCTGCTATGGTAAGGACATAAAAGGTCTCGAGATTCAAGGACCCAATTGAACTGATGAGGCACCATCTGTTTGAACAACTTGCAGGGAACACTGATCAAGCTGATGGGCTGGTGACTATCAAGGGATCTCAGATCCTTGCCAGGCCTAAGGACATTAACCACAATACCATCTCTCCATTGAGAGGGGAAAATGCCTTGGAGCCGAATATGGTTAAGGTGTTGAAGCAACTAGTTATGGATGGAATCAGGACCAGGAGCACAATCATGGAAAGAAGAGAGTGCCACAAGAAACTCCCATTCAGTAAAAAGTTCATTATAGGATTCCGCCTGACAAGGGGTAAAACATAAGCACGAAGCTTCAGCTCATTGTTTCCAGAAGAAGAAGGCAACCGATGCAATAGCAAAGTAGATCGCCAGGTATTCCCTGAGGACTGATGGATCTGTACAAAGGCCACTTGTCAGGGCAAGACCTGGAATGGATGACTGCCACTGATAGTCTTGGAGGGTGCTGGGTGTAGCCCACACCTGTGACGAAGGGACAGAAGAACCAGTAGAGGAGGCAAAGCATTCCCAACAGACTTGTTTGCTCTGTTTGATTAAGTAACTGGCGTTGGCGTGAAGACATTTAAAGGTAATAAGACTGGTGGAGGATAGGTGCCATTTAAGATGTTGCAAGGCGCAACAACGATCACAGATAACAGTGGCAATAGCTGTGCTACACCACGGAACAGGCCGATGGCGAACAGGACCCATCAAGCGGGAAACGGCAATGCCAGCAGCACGGATCATCTTATTGGACAGATCATGGACGACTTCATCACTGCAATATGACAGTGAAAGTGGAAACAGGATCTGGGAGGTATATAGAGGCCAATCAGGACGATGGAAAGCCCAGCAGGGTAAACCGGTGGTTGGGAGGCGGGAAGGGAACGAGAGAATCAATGGAAAGTTGTCACTATCACAGAGGTCACTGCGTAGTGACTGGTGTAAGAAAGGAAGAGGGAGAGGGGAAGAAAACTAAAGATCAGTGGCAGAGAAAGTGCCATAGCAGCACTAAGATTGGTAGGGGAACCATCAAATAAGAAGGCACGGGTCATGGTTCGCAAGAAACTGGTCAACGAGGAGCCCCCAACTAGATGAAGAAATGTCCCATGATGGGCATTAAAATCCTCAAGGAGAAGGAAGGGAGGGGGGAGTTTCTGAAGGAGGACAGGTAGGGCAGCAGATTTAGGTGGCCTATCAGGAGGAAGATAGAGATTGCAAACTGTGATGACAGTGGACCTGAAACAATACCCATAAGGACCAATGTGCAGACGCCAACAGAAGCCCTAAAAGGGCTGACCCCGTTCCGACTGAAATCACAAAACCCACGAAGGGATGGTGAGTGGGCATAAGTAAAATGAAATTCCTGGAGAACGACACTAGCTGCCGAGTAAAAGGCAATAAGAGATTACAACTCAGGCACGTGACGGTAGTAGCCATTATAGTTCTCTTGAATGATCTTAGGGTGGGTAGTCAAATGGGCAGCAAACGAGTAGAAGAAAATCACCCCACAGGATGATCATCCATCACCAACGACAATGGGGTGACATCCATAAATAAGATGCCAGACTCAGGTTGCGAGAGCTGAGACGGCACCTCCAGGGCCTTGTCCTGGGACTTATCTCTCTTCTTCTACTCTTTTGTCAGTTGAGGAGGGCAGTGCATAGAGGGAGAGCAGGCTTCAGCAAGATCCAGAACCGAGAAAGAGAGCGGGCGACCTTGGGGCACACAGACTGTGCGTCCCATGGCTGAGTTGTGGTAGCCAGGAGGGGTCCCCTTGAGGGACACCATCACCGGCAGGTGCCGGCCGAGGAGGGGAACTGGCACCCAGCACCCAGACAGAAGGATGTGGGAACCGCATATCGAGATGAAATCTCCCAACTTTACTCCTGTTGACGCGCGGGATTAGCCGAGCGGTCTAAGGCGCTGCAGTCATGGACTGTACGGCTGGTCCCGGTGGAGGTTCGAGTCCTCCCTCGGGCACTCGGGCATGTGTGTGTGTGTGTGTGTGTGTGTGTGTGTGTGTGTGTGTGTGTGTGTGTGTGTGTGTGTGTGTGCGTGTCCGTGTGTCCTTAGGATAATTTACGTTAAGTAGCGTGTAAGCTTAGGGACTGATGACCTTAGCAGTTAAGTCCCATAAGATTTCACACACATTTGAACATTTTTTGAACTCCTGTTGCTATATTCGGATTCGGCGCGTTCAACTTGCACCTAATACGTACATTTCTTAAATGCACATTCTAGTCAGCCTGATGAATTTCTAAGGTCTTCCTCGCTCTTCCATATGAAACGGTTAGTTTTCAAGTCCCGTAAGTCGCTCTTTCTGACAATTCAGTTCTATGTGACAGAATGAAAATTGAAGGGTAGATACGTCATTATGTGTAGAAACCGCCTAAGTGTGCTGTGTACAATGGCCCTGCAAATACCGTAAACATTTGCTTCTGTTTTGAAAATCCAGAAGTGGCTGTCTTGCGATGTTTCTCAATGTAAAAGTGTTTTACAGTTCGAGTGTTTTGTTGGCATAAGCTGTTCCTAATGAGAATTTCACTAAGCGCAGGAAGCACACTGTTTTGTGTTTGTTATAGAAGCTTCTCTGATTGTTTAAACAGTGCAAGGCATGTCTTCTTCTGGGGGTAATTAAGTTAAAGTCAAGAAGAAAACAAGGAACATAAATTTAACACAATGAGCACAGCGAAACTCCATATGTAGGCTACAATAAGAAAGTGCATCCACGAAGTTGGAATGTTATTTGCATGTAAGTTTTCTATTTGGTCTGTTACTTACTTACTAGTGACACATGACTGAATCATAAATAACGTACTTCCACCTTTTTGTTTCTAATGTTGGAAATGTTGAAAGATAATTCGTTTAGTATCCACTATAAACAATGAGGCCATTATTGATTTGTTCTTAATATTAAGCGACACGAAATGTGATAGGGTTACTAATGCAACCAGAAATAATAAACTCACGACAAATGTTGTAGAAGGTTTTGATATTGTTGCTTATTAAAACCTGGTGGCTTCCCTTAGTCAAGAAAACTGCCCTACCCGCTGAATGGCACGGTAGAGCAGTGCCTCGAGGTGAGAAAATATCGCAATATAATCATGTTGCTCACTCCAGAAAGCGTTTCGGTCTAAACAAGGGCAGCTAATTGATTAATGGCCTTGTACGCCACACGTTCCGACTTCTAAACCGTGATCCCAGCACCATTACGATGCCAGACAAGAAAGAATATAATTCAGTAACCTTCCAGATGATATTAAGAAACTGAATGTCCTAGAAAGTTAGAGGGATACCTGCCTGATGACCAGAAAATTAAACATTTTTAGCATACTATATATAACCGGAGTACCACTGTAAGGAGCGAATTGGGAATTTTTATTTTCATTTAAGAAGCAAGTTCCATGTATCATTATGTTTTAAAATATGCTTTTTTTTGTTGTTGCTGCTGCTGTGAAAATTAAGTGCAGTTTATTGGCACTGTAAATATCAACTACTTTTTAATACTCAAATAAAGAAGATACACTCAGCAATAAATCATATGAGTATGAATTTCGTTCTTTTTTCTTTTTTTTTTTTTTAAAAAAAAAAGAATGTAGTTCATTAACTTTTAAAATCCCAGGTTTTAAGCTATCTACTTGGAAATTCAATTAGAAATTAAAGTTAGTATCATACTTCCCTGATGTCCTTCAGGAAGTATTAAAACTCAGAGGCAAAACAGTTTACAAATAGTTTCTAGATTATTCAGCAACCAGGTTTTTCTATTTTCTCACAAGTTTACTTATGGGGTTTAAGAAATAACCATTCATATGGTTTCCTGGCTGTGTCAATATAGGCTTTCTTGAAGTATATTAATAGACAATATTTCTTCTTACCATATTTCCGCATCTTTTCAGTCACTTTTCAACTCAGGAATATATGAGCTGTCGTTGAAAGATTCTTCCAAAACCCTGTCTGGATTCTGTTCTATATTTTTCTCCATATAGAGTTGTGAGCTTTTAACATTTATAAGAGAATACGTGGGAAGATCTTGTATGTGCTGATGTAATGATACTGCGCTAATCAAACCATCTTATACTCATTTAATATTTGCGAGCATTTACACAAACCAAAAGAAAACATAAAACTGAATAGATATGTGGAACAACACACTGCTCGTAGCTACGCATCACGAACTGTATATCCAATATGAACAAAATCTTCGGTTGGTGAACTAAGACCTCAGTTCTCAAAGGCCGCGGCGCAAAATACAAAGTAACATCGTCCCTCAAATTACGATGGAGTGTTCACGGAACGGAAATAATAATTAGAAAGACAAATCAAGTTAGAGACAATTTTAAATGTATTTCTGTGCCGAAATATGGACGAGAAAATGTAACAGAGTTATCAAAGCTTTCTATATAATCCAACAAAACCAATATTTCACCAATCGAACTCAATTAAAACAGAGAAGGCTCTACTTTGAGTTTTTATTTCATGCACAGTAGAACTTGGCACGCCGCATTGTCAGCGAGAAAGCCGGATCGCAATCTAAATCAAATCAAAGTTTGGATTCAATTGTGAACCCCAAAATTTCGAATAAGGTTTTTTACGTTATTTCCTTTTCATCTGAAAGGGAAACGATATTATACTTATACGCAGTGGTAAGTGAGGCGATGAGCATTTAAATGAACGCCACGCAGTCCTCCTACACTATCCTTTATGTGGCTACGAAATTGAGTTTCGCCGGCAGCTATGCAAGGGAAACAGAAACGTCGACGAAAAATTCAAACCATATTATCGGGAGGTATTTTTTAATTTTTATACTAGAGGCGAGATTTCCGAAGAAATCATACGTGTACCGAGAGAGGTCTTATATATCTCCTGTAGATGAGCAGATGTGCTTGAGCATTTGCCGGAGGCAAAAAATGAGACCTTCATTAAATAAGGAATTGTTGAGGAGGAAAAAGTGGACTACAACACGGTGGCTGCGTTGTGAAACATCATACACACTACTAACTGAGTACACAGTCTGCTGCTACGGCCAGACAGTACAGTTTTATTTGTGTCAAATCGCATGATGCTACATCTTAATGAGGTACTATCTATCTCGTTGTGTGTGCATAAAGATAAAAACACGACAAATGAAATGCACATTACGACTAATTACGAGTAGAATCGAGGAGACCGAAAGAGAGTGACCGCACAGCTCAGGACATCAGACGAGAAGAGTGGGGTCCGAGAGTTCACAACATGCCATTCTGCTCTAGACTTCAGTACTTTCCTTACCTCGGTTCAGAGCATCTTAGTGACGCCATGGATGATTATTCTCTCACGCTTCCCCTGCGGAGTTAGTGTTCTGTCTCTAATGACTTAAATGTACCTGCTTCCACGACCAAACTACTTGCAAAAAGTAAATACATAATATTCTATAAGTTTGTTGATCTTGTAATAGACAAATGGCGAACACACACACACACACACACACACACACACACACACACACAAACACACACACACACAGAGAGAGATAGAGAGAGAGAGAGAGAGAGAGAGAGAGAGAGAGAGAGAATTTTTAACAGTTGGGAGACAATCTAGGCCGCAAGATATAATAACGATCAAAGCATTCATGCCGTGTCCACTGGAGTTGCAAATTAACAACAGGAAAATTTTAAATTTTGTAATTCTGGCGAACACTTGTAACCCGCAAACCCTGCAGTCTGTTTTTTCGAAACAAAAGCAACTAAATGTTTGCACGGTAATCAAAAAATTGCATTAAACCTTTCCCTGCAAGTACGTAGATTGAGCTGTAATAAATGACTGACATGTTGGGAATTTCGTGCAGATCACGGAATAGTTGCAGTAAATAGCGAAAGCTGAGCTGCAGAGAAAGATACACAAAATTACTAAATACATGAACTTACATGTAATGATTCTTACATAAGACGAAAGGGAACGTACATATACTTTATCAGCAACGTACGAATGTCAATCCAAAGGTAGGTTTCCACCACACCACAATATCTTGTTAGGGGGGGTCTTATTGGTGGTGGTATGCAATTGCCTACCTCAATCTGAGAGCAGTTACAGGACTGTATACAGTTCAACATGAAAAGCGAACCACGATGCAACTTTACTTTCATTTTCAAAATCACAAAGTTCCAGAAGAGATGAATGTAACAGTATCAACCCACAAATGTCCTATTACCAACGGCAGACAGAGGCCCGGACTTCACATCTGTTATATGATACGTAACATCCAAAAGACTATGGAAATCGTGTTGATAATTTTAACAGGTCTTCTACATCAATAATTGGCTGCAGAAGGATATCTTAACTTTCCGTTGTGTTCTGTTAGGATACAGTTCCAACTTTCGTTGACCCAAGTGGAACGTTACGCCCATCTATCATTAAATGCGAAGAGAAATTTTTCTTCTAAATTCAACAAGTTTCCTTGACTAAAAATTATACTTTTAGTCCCCTGAATACTATTACGGGTCGGGCACATACTGTGTCGGGTGGCACATTCGTTTTCTTAACTAACTTTTCACATTATCTGCCGAGTGCCGATTCAAGGTATTTCTGCTGCATTGTAGCCAATTTTCTGCTTGGACCTCAAATTTTACAGACTTTGGCCAAATTCTCATATGCTCTCACGCTGATACTCCGCCTCTCAGGAATCTGAACAAGGCAACTTTTGGGCGTTCTTACAGTACCGACGAAATTAAAGTCACGCACTTGCATATCAAATCCTCTCAAGCTGTCGATGAACGTCTGCGTAAATAAATATTTCTGCGGTATATTTCTTGCATCATGTTTTTCATACAGCAAAGGAACGCGAGAAATGTTAATTTCTAACATCTCGGCGAGAATGCTGTGATGCGAAACGGAGCGGCAAACTCAGCTGCGAACAGTTGTTCTTTTGTAGTTATTTTTCTATTTTCCAACTTTTACACCCGTAAAAAGGCCAAACTGCAGACAAATGCATTCGTTGCATCTGTACTTATTTCCAAACGGATGTCCTTGCTAGTGGGTTAAGTTCTTTCCCAAATCAAATGCAATTTTGGCCTGCTGTATTCTGCTCACGTTGTGCTTCCGGCTTCTACCATCCCTTCTGATCCTTCTTCCCAAATAGGTTATTTCCTTTATCAAATCTAGTTTCTGTCTTCCAATTCCTATTCTTAATGGTAAGCGTGCACTTTTATCACTAAACGATACGACGGAACCGTATCGAATGCCTTCGCTACAGCGCTAAGGATCTGAAGTATGAACAAAACGAGCTGAGTTTCGCGAGATCTCTGTTTGCAGAACGCATGTTGATTTTCATGGAGATTTTAGCTCTCCCAAAAAGTCATAATGCTTCAGCATACAACATGTTATATATTTCTACGACAGAGTGATGTCAGTTTCATATACCTAAAAATTATGCGCTTCTATCCGATTACCGTTCTTGAATCACTTGGTATCCTTCGCAGAATCAGCGACCCACGATAAACTGCTTTGGAGAAGGGCAATTTCTTTCGTATCGTCTTTGTAGAACCTCACAGGTATCTCATCCGGTACACCCGACTTTCGCCTTGCACTGCTGGGCAGCTTTAATTTTCTCCTCATTTCGCGAGCACTTAGCCGTACCTTAATAATCGCCATTTGTACTTTCTAAATGCTTCCAGTGACTTCATACCTATGTTTTTTATGGTACCTCGATCCAACGAGAAAAGATACTAAAATGAGAATACAGGAATAATTCGCACGACATTTAAAAGTTTCTTGCCTGAGTATGCATAATCGCAATCAAAATATATCCTCACAAGTTGTCAGTGAAGAGCATTGTATATAGTAGGTAACTATTATAAAGCGGTAACATTAGTATCTGAGTTACCTAACCCCCTTCCCCCACCTCATATTGTCGATTCGGTCTGGTGTTCAAAATCACACACATTTGCTTAGCATTTTTTTCTGTAATTCTGAATTTTACAAAATTCTTGCATTTGTTCGAAAAGGCACATCATTTTGCCCTCTGGACGAATTTGAGACTCCATAGATGTCCCGGATCCTCTGTACCATTAACTGATGAGACCCTTTGAAGTGTTGGCACTAGACCACAAGCACCAAAGTGTTTGCCATTCAAATTGTCACGCCATTTTTATTTGGGAGTATACAGCGTGCGAAATTTAGTACACAGACCTGGCACTACCGGCAGCCACAGTGGCCAGATATGGTGTCGAAATGAGCGTTGATCACAGATATTGGTATGGAATTCCCTGCTGTTTAAATTCTATGCCATAGTTCATCCAACCTAGTAGGCACCGTGTGATGGAATGTCCGTCTCTTGGCAACCTATGACCAAATGTTTTTAATGGGCGATAAGTTTCGAGAACGTGATGGCCAGGGCAACAGTCGAACACCCATCCTGTCGAATTAGTGGAATCCTTCTCGAGGTAGTTCAGGACAGCACGGGTTAACAAATGGTCCTGTGTTATCTCGTTGAAAGACAAAGTCCTGGAGTCCTCGAAGATACTGCTCAGCCACCGGCCTTAATACGCCAGGAATGTAAACTCCGTTGTCAAATTACCAGCTATGCCAACTACTGGTGATCGTTCTCAATGGCACCTCCACACCATAATGACGACAACGAATGCAGTCTGGAAACTTCGTTCTTCTCGTAGTCTCCACTCACGCAAATATCCATCGCGATGCTGTACCCAGAACCGGATCTAACATGAAAATACCACGTGGAGCCACTCCTATGTCCAGCACCACGCCCGCAGTACTTCTGTTTGCTGTTACGTCGAGCAACAATGGCTGCCCTGCTAGAAGTCCGTGGCACTTCAGACGTCGTCGCACTTCCGTGTGAGTACTTGTATTGCGGCAAAAGCACACTTCCTGGCAAGTTAAGTGACGTGGTTGAATGAGCCTACACTGAATGAGCCTATACGGCCGAGCGAGTAGTATGTACAGGGGTAGCCAAAAATATGGAAATACCAAAAACACGACACTTTATAATGCCTAATACAGCATACGAAAACCGTTGGATTTCAAAATAGCTTTCAGTCGTCTCAGAATGGATAAATACAGTTCGTGTATTGTTTTAAAGGGGATATTAAACCATTCTTCCCTCAAAATTAGTGGAAAGTTCATGCAACGGTGATGGAGGTCGATAGCGATCACGCATTCTTCTGTTCAAAGTGTACCAGAAATGCGAAATAATATTGGACTCTGCTGATTGTTGTGGCCCCAGGAGATTTGAGAGTTTAGTCTTGTCTTCACAAAACCAGTCCTTGACGACTGTGATCAGGCACCCCGTCGTGTCGGAACACAGCACCACTATTGCGGAACAAAACTGTGCCATGGGATGGGCCTGTTCAGCCACAATGGTCACATAATCCTTGGCACCAATTTTATCTTGTACAGTATCCATGGGGTCCATGAATACCACGATATGGCTGCACAAATCATCACTCAACCCCGCCTATTTTCACTCTTGGGACGTAAACTCGGCCAGTAATCGGAAAAAAATGTGAGAAGACTCATTCGAGCATATCACCACATTTTCCTGTTACGGGCATTTGTATCACTGATCTGTGGTTTTGGAATTCCAGCTCATCCTTTAATTCCCTGTTTGTAGGGCAGGGGGCTTCCTACGTGTTGTTTTGGTGCTGGCTGCGTTCGCAAGTGCGACTTTCAGTTCTGCAGTGACTTTTGCAGCTGTCGTCTTATTTCTCATAAAAATCCGCTCCAATGACTGTCCGTCACGATCTCTGAACACACACATTTGACCACATTGTGACTTAGCGTATGACATTTTCTTTGCTTTCCCTGTATGCGCTACGAATCTTCGATACTGTACCTCAAGAAACACCAACTTGGGTTCCCTTGTTTGCGAAAGCACCCCACCCCACCGCACTCCACTCCACCCCACCCCCCTCCCCCACCCATAAGAGCACCAACAATTTACTCACGTTCGAATTCACTTAGCTCCGATACAACGCACTCACAACCAAAGTGAACACTGTTCTGACCACGAATAACACTTGAGACCTATTGAGAACTTTGTACCGGTGCCGTTCGTGGTCAGTTTACAACAGCGCAACGTGCAGACTTGGCTGTTACCTGCATTTATATCCAAATATGAATTTCTCATCGTTTTTCCATTTGTTTTCCAACCCCTGTACGTGTTCTCAACCGCTAGTCGCATCGGGCCGCTGAGATCATGCATGGTGTTGAGTATGATACTGCTGGTCTCATTGATTTTAAAAAGTCTTGAGATCCGGACCAACGCGAGCAGCAATGGCGCGGAAGCATGGACCTCTTTCTCGACAGATCACGAATCTGTTGCCGTCGAAATCTGAGACGTGCTGGTAGACGTTTCTCCTTACACAATTTGAACTATCTTCTCACAAACAATCAACATAAAAAAGCGATTACTGACAGAGTAACCCACTACGCAAACTTTCCTTACATACAGAATGTATATGGCGATACACTCACCTACAAGGGTGGGATGGTAAGAATGGTGAGTTTCCCTGAAAGAATGGAAAAATTTTGTTCCGCCTTTGCGGTTGGTAAGCTTGATTATTCCAAGGATCGCATAATGAATTTCAACAATATACAGGGTACCGTTCATTGTGGACAGCCGTCTGAATTGGTTAATGGGTCGACTGCAATTAAAATGGGAGAAATCGGGTTTCGTGCTGTTATCAAACACTTTTATTTGACTGGTTGGATTGCCGCACAAATCAAAACAGCATTATATGAACTGACGTGGAATCTGCACCATCACTGACTGCACCACCCCACACATCAACGATAACAATTGGGAAAGTGCATGAATTGAGGTTTGAATTGGTTCCTCACCCACCACATTCACCAGACTTCGCCTCGAAGTGACTTCTTTCTGTTCCCTAACTTGAAACTTTGACATGCTGGGTGAAATTTTTATCGAATGAGGAAGTTATAGTCGCAATTAATGAATATTTTCCAGAGTCTGACACCTATTTTTCCGATGGGATGGAAAAGCTGGAGAACCGCTGAACCAAGTGTACAGCTCTCAAAGGAGAACAGGTCGGGGCATAAGGTGAGTTGTTTACGAAACAGGCATGTTTTCTTGCTTTTTGACCATACTTATCAAATCACCTTCGTACTCCGTGCGGTTGTGTCGCAGTGTTGTTCCTTTGTATATGCAAGCGACCTTCATGGTGCTGCAGTTTTAATGGGCAGCACTGTAATTAGACAGCGGGTGCATCGCATCTGACAAGCCTCGCTGAACAATCATTTCTACAAAGAACGTTTTGGAGGCGCTTACGGATTACTCGTTTTCAGTAGAGCTCACGGAGTGGGCGAGCGCGCGCAGATAGTAGTAGCGTGACACGTAAGGCGACGTGGCCGTGGTGCCCACGGCCTGTCCGTCAATCGCGGCGGCGAGCTGAGCGGAGAACAAAGCGCCGACGACAAAGGAAGAGCGACAACGGCTGCGCGGACAATCGGCCAGCGGCGTATCGGCGGCTCTGGGCACCTCGGCGGCGCCCACAATGGTGGCGCACAAAGGCGTCGCCGCGGCCATCGTCGCTGTCCGCCTCGAAAGTTGTCGCCGCGTCGCGCAGGCCCGCGGGCGCGCCAGTCCGGTGGCCCGCCGTCTACGGGTGTATCGGCACTCGTGGCGCCTCGTAACGGGGTGGCGCGTGCACTGCTACTTGCGGCGGCCATGACACGACGCACCACCGCAGGGCTGTGGCGGGTGCGAATGGAAGAAAATTTCACTCTCAATCACACAGCTACGGAGATGCCCCTTTGACTCCATTTGAAGCTTCAGTCCAAATAAAGCAAAAAAGTACCTACAGAGCGGCCAATGAGAAGAAAATGGGACTAGTTCACTTCCATATATGTCGTGTCTGTTCATTCGGACGTATCCGAAACAACAGATACCATTTTGATCCAGCATCCATTTAGAATTAAGAGACAGAGGAATTACAGACACTGGCTGCGAGTGGGCATTCATTTAAATCAATGGGAAAAGTTGAAAATTTGCTCCGGACCGGAATTCGAACCCAAGTCTCCTGTTTACTACGCAGATGCCATACGGACACAGTGATCTTCGTACCTGCACGGTCTACCGTAGCACCCCAATTCTCACTCGCATTCGGGAGGACGACGGTTCAATCCCGCGTCCGGCCATCCTGATTTAGGTTTTCAGTGATTTCCCTAAATCAGTCCAGGTAAATGTCTGGACGGTTCCCTTCAAAGGATACGGCCGAGTTCCTTCTCCATCCTCCCCTAATCCGATGAGACCGATGACCTCACTCTCTGGTCTCCTTCCCCAAAAACAACCCAACCCCCCAATTCTCATCTTCTCCACATAGTGTTAATGTAGAGCCCCTTACCCATTATTCTCATTCTCGCGGCATTTCGCCGATTACCGTTAAGAGCTCGAGTCTAGCGTGCATCCGCACTGAAGACATTGTTAGCCGTCCTCAGTATAAAGTACGTACATTTCATTCACGGCAACACCAAAGTACTTCTGTGTTCGATGACATTCCCATTTCTCGTAACAGATACGAAACGCTCTTGGTTGAATTTTCTTACACGTCACCTACAAACAACACTACACTTCCCGCGAAACTAAAACTGCGCCGGGTCGGGACACGAACCAGGAAACTTAGCGGAGCCAACCACGTAGGTGAAGTACGGCATCTGGCACACAGTTTTAATTTGCTACGAAGTTCCTCAGCAGCGAACATTCCGCTGCAGAGTGATGCATTCATTAAGGTAATACCTCGAATGTTCAACAGAAACTGAAGCATTAGATTGACGCATAAGTTCGTAGCGTTTTTGTTTTGCGTGTTGGTTTCCGGTTGCTATAGGTTTATTTATTGAGTGTCATTTTTTATTCTTAGCTCACTACTTCTATTTGAGTTTACATGTTGCCATACAGTCATTTGGAGATAGTGGAGCAGTGGACTCAAGGAAATGGAGTGCCAAATGGAGACACTGGAACATTTTCGGCAATTTTTCTGTTTGAGTTCAGTAGAGAGGTGACAGCAGCCGAGGCAGTCAGAAACGTTTGCGCCGTGTACGGGCATAATGCCACTGGACACAGTACAGCAAGAAAATGTTTCTCTATTTTTAATCAGGGTCGTTTTTGATATTAGTGACGTTCAGGTAGACCTTCGGAGTTTGATGCAGGTCTTTTAAACGCATTATTGCATAATCTTCCACGTCAGTGTACTCGACAACTGGCAAATGTGATGAACTATGATTATTCCATCATCGTGCGGCGTTTGCGTCCAACGGGAAAAGTTCAAAAGTCAAATGCAAGGGTAGCGTATGCTCTAAGCCAAAATCACAAGAGTCAGCGTGTGGCTATATGTCCATCTCTGTTTGCTCGACATCAATTGGTTCTTCAACATGAGCCCAACCCAATAACGATACTGGTGACGAGAAATAATGTCTCTGCTCACATAAGGAAAAAGAAAGGAATCTTTGATGCCAAACAAAGCAGCAACTCCTCGTACAAAGAGCTGCGCGCATCCACGGACAGCGACAGTCTGGTGTTCTACGAACTGCCTCCCCAAGGACAATAAATGTCACTGCTGACATTTACTGTCAGTAAGTGAGACGTCCTGCCGACGCAATCCAAGAACAACGACCAGAAAGACTGAGTGAAGCGATGCTATTCCACGACAACATCCACACGTATTCGGCTAGAAAACACTATACAGGTGTTGGGTTGGGAAGTCATTCCGCACGCACCTTGGGCACTTGATCTTGTACCCTCAGGTTTTCACCTTTCCCGCTCACTATCGAACAACCTTCAAGGAACTTCCGTTTCGGATGGAAATACGTTCCGAACACGGCTCGACGATACCTTCGCCTCAAAACTACGTGATATACACAGTTGCGGAATCGAAAAGTTACCCCAGTGTTGGCATACTGTGGTAAATAGAGAAGGAGAATATATTATTGATGACTAAAGTCACTGTTACGTGTATCTTTTGTGTTTCTTAAACTTATGGAAAAATAATAAGAACTTATGCACCAACCCAAATAACGTCGGGCATGCCACAATGAAGCTTAAAAGAGCACATATGTTCTCATTATACAAAAACAATTAATAAGACTAAGTAATTTATATGGTTGTAAGTTATCCTGTGTATACTTTTTATGAATCAATGAACAGTGTGCAATAGGGACCAACGGAATGGGGCAGTGCTGTTGTTAGGACGCTTGGCATCAGGAAAACTGTAGTTGCTCTGTCTGGCCATCCTAAATCATTTGAAGCAAATGACAGGATAGTTGCCTTCGGTAGGCCATGGCCAAACCATCTGTTCTATCCTCGGAAAGACATCTTTATATATCCTGTGTGTCTGAACATTTCAGCTATTTATTTTCATTGTATTCAAATGGTTCAAATGGCTCTGAGGTCATCAGTCCCCTAGAACTTAGAACTACTTAAACCTAACTAGCCTAAGGACATCACACACACTCATGCCCGAGGCAGGATTCGAACCTCCGACCGTAGCGGTCGCGTGGTTCCGGACCGAAGCGCCTAGAACCGCATGGCCACACCGGCCGGCCTTCATTGTATTAGGATAAGTTCTATATCGTTATTAGATGATTCCTGGCTGAATAAACAAATAAATGGATAAATATTTCTCACTAATGATGCTAATGCCTAATGGGAAGTATCGTCTGTGTACGATAGGAAGGAAATACACAATGACTTTGGCAAAATTTCCATTTAGTTCAATGAAAAATGCTTTTATTTACATGTGGATAAATGGTAAATAATACTCGTGACTGATTGTAGGATTAGTGACTAATATCTGGAACACGTCATACCGTTTGAGTATTTAGGGTGACTGCTAAGAAGGGATATGAAATGGGACTTTATAATAATTTGGAAGGGTTCTTATAAAGAGCGTTGCACTTGTAGAGGGACTCGCACATACGACAGTACGACCAATTCTTGAGTACTGTTCCGGCTTTTCGTCTCCTAACCTTTGTCGTCATGAAAGCCGACGTCGAATGAATTTGCTGCCAGGTTCGTAGCAGATCACTATAGCCCATAAGAAATTTAACAGGAATAACGACGTAATTGACGGTCCTCGTAGAAATAACGAAATAAATCTCGTGAAACTCCGTTTGGTAAATTCAAAGAACCTGTGTTCGAGGACGACTGGGTGATCGTTATGCTGTCACTATCGTTTATCTCGCATAACTATCATGGCAATAAGACAAGACAGATTAGAGCGCGCATAAAGGCGCACAGACATTGATATTCCCCAATGCACTTGATTATAAATGAAAAGCATTGATGATCACCGAGCGAGGTGGCTCAGTGGTTTGCACACTGTACTCGCATTCGGGAGGACGACGGTTCAAACCCGCGTCCTGCCATCCTGATTTCGGTTTTGCGTGATTTCCCTAAATCGCTTCAGGCGGATGCCGGGATCATTCATTTGAAAGGGCACGGTCGACTTCCTTCGCCATCCTTACCTAATACGGTGGGACAGATGACCTCCTGTTCGGTACCCTCCCCACAAATCAGCCAACCAACCATGGATGATCTACAGAATTAATTTATTTCGTTAACCGGTTTTCGACTTGTCGTTAGAGACTATACAATATTGATGCATAACATTGCAGAACATGAATCTTCCTGGGAGATTAAAACTGTGTGCCAGACCGAGACTCGAACTGGGGACCTTTGCCTTTCGCGGGCAAGTGCTCTACCATCTGAGCAACCCAAGCACGACTCACGACCCGCCGTCACGGCTTCAATTCTGCCAGTACCTCGTCTCCTTCCTTCCAAACTTCACAGAAGTTCGCAGAAGAGCAAAGGTCCCGAGTTCGAGTGTCGGTCCGGCACACAGTTTCAATCAGCCAGTAAGTTTCATATCAGCGCACACTCCGCTGCAGAGCGAAAATCTTATTCTGGAAACATTGCAGAACATGATACACATTGTATTTCATCTTTGACAGTGCCATGGTAACGTAACTGAAAATGCTGTGTGTGTGTGTGTGTGTGTGTGTGCGTGTGTGTGTGTGTGTGTGTGTGTGTGTGTGTGTGTGTGTCGGGTCGCGATGAGTCTGAAGCGGAGGGGGAGAATGTGGTAGAACAACTAATACCCAACGAGACAACTGCAATTGATAATCACAACAGAATTAAATTAATATAACAGTATTAGAGATGAGTACGTATGACATACGGAAGGTGATGCAGAAACGGTGTACATCTACAACTACACGATTGCTCAGTAATTCACTATCAAGTGCCTGGTAGAGGGTTCATCTGAAAACCTGCAAGCTACTTTTCTACTGTTCCATTCTCGAACAGCGAGCGGGGAAAACGAAAACTTGAATCTTTCTGTGCGTGTTCTGATTTCTCTTATTTTATTATGATGATTTCTCCCTATGTAGGTGGGTGCCAACGAAATATTTTACACTCGGAGGAGAAAGTTGGTGATCGAAATTTCATGGGGGGTCCTGTCGCAACGAGAAACGCCTTTGCTTTGATGACTGTTAACCCAATTCAGGTACCATATCCGTGGCACTTTCTCCCCAGTAAAGATAGAATTGATAATCGTAACACGAAAGACATAAGCTGAATTGTATACCAGTGATATGAAGAATTATCTCTTACTATAGGGAAGATACATACATAATAAGTCAACAGAATTTGGGAAAAATGGAGTAAAGAATGGGACGAACTGTGGGACAATTGGAGAAATGTGGGACTTGGTTGAAGTTTAGGAGAGGAGAAATGTTGACTGTGGTCATGCAATATTAAAAGTGGACTATGTCCAGTGATTTTCGGAGCTTCAAGGAAGAATACGATTTTGATCTCTGATTGCTAAGAGGAGGATCTGGGACTGCAGCTGGCTGCTGTGGCCCTCACTCAGCATATTTCCACAATAACGTTTGTGCATCTCTTTTATAATTATGAAGTTGTTATACCCATAAGTGACGTAAGAATCAGTTAACAAATGCGTATATGAACATTACAGTTATCATTTACTTGTTTTGAGTTAATCGTCTGGCTCGCGCAGTGGTCTCGGGGGTCGCCTTTAGTATTTGTGAACCATCGCGTTAGCGCACGGTAGCGCACCACAGTTTTCTCTTGGGAGATACGAAGATATACTTTGCAGACAGATTGTCCACCACGAAAACCACAGTAACAATGCCATAATCACTAAAACGAGATGTGTGTATGTATTATTAACCACCCAGGGCAACAACTGCAGCGATATTTGGATAAGCAAGAAATTACACGATGCCGTCCGACTGGTTTTTACGGCTGTACGTCTATGCACCCGGCGACCAGGACACACCTACTTGTATTACATTAATATTACACTGTCGTATGAAATGACGATATTGGACGAATATTTATTAGTATTTGTAGGTTATAATTGCCGCAGATGACTAATTGTTGTTGGTGTACAGCAACCAGCCACAAATTGGTTTTAGGTTACTTTATTTATATGTTTCGTATCTACACAATTCATCTTCAGCTTTCATACTTTCGTCGAAACATATGATGCGTTTGTTTACTAGTGAGCTGCTCTATGATAATCAACAATTCACAGTTACAAACGCGTAATAAAGATAGTTGTTCTACAGACTTGTGTTAGAATGCAGCTTACGTGAAACGTCCGTCTGGAACATTTGTTTTCACAGTTTTCCGCCACATTAGTAATGGTAATTTCTGAATAACCTAAAACCTATTTGTGGCTGGTTCCTGTACACCAACAATTAATTTCACGCAACACCCCTGGTCTCCAACCATGTCTTCATTTGACAAAACTGCAAATGGCTATGTATTTCAATCTCTGTATCGATTATACTCATATAATTAACAGACATTTAGCATAGAGTAGGAAAAGAAGTAACAAATAGCTTATGTGAGTAAAGACGAAAGAGAACGTCGTGGACTGTGTTTAAAGCACAGTACATCAGTCAATTCCCTTCTGCTGCATTTTGGTGGAATGAATTGGTTATGTGAACTTCGGATGGATAATTTTAATATCTTCCAGGTTCGCACTTCAGGGACAGAATCTACTCACGTCATTCGTAAAAAAGCAAGTACATTGTGCGTTGGCCTAGACGTCAACTGCGTCAAAAAAATATGACCATTTGTTTTATCAAAGACACAAAGGCTTTCACTACGCCAAAAAAATTCTCCTTTCATCTCTGCATAGAAATTTATCAGTCATGAAGTCTTACGTACGTACTTTGTGACGGACTGCACTACATGGCTCAACACAAATTGACGTCCACGCTTTAAACATACGAGTATATATTCAGCTACAGCAATAATATCATCCTGGGGATCTACGTCTGAGAATTTTCTTCAGAAAGAAACGAGAGAAAAATATTCATTACACGTAAAGCCTCTACGAAAAGCTGCTTGAAACGCAAAATAAAATTCTACGAAACCATCTACACAACATTCGAATTCATTGATAGTTAATATCGCGAAACATACGGTTAATAAAAATGTTTAAAAATTTATGGTGAAAACCAGATCTCAAATACCTAAAGGGAAATTAAAGTACGTGACTCATAAAAAATTTATGCGGGATTTGCGTTGTTCTGATCATAACCATACCATACAAAGGGCGGCCAACAACTTTCTTTCGCTTGGAATCGATTTATTAGGTTATATGAACGAAGGTGTGTGGCATAACGGATGAGGGGGAGGGGACATAGGGGGAGGTGGGAATGGCTGTACTACACGTGGAAGTTTATGCCGACCAATATAATGTTTTAGCCTTGCTTATTTTTGCGTGTGGAGTGGAAAATCAGGTAGGTATCACCTCCCCCCCCCCCCCCCTCCCACAATAGCGTCGTAACGATTTCTAATGGTGCTAGTTATTTTCACTACGTAAAGTATTCCCTTAAATGATTGGAGACCATCGCAAACTTGTTATGTAACTTTTCAGTTAGTTTGTGTTCGTATTCCATCAACAGCAATGTCATATGAGGCAGTTTCTGGAAGTTTTGAAGTGGTGATTTAGGATAAATGTAGAAAGTGTAGACGTGGATTAGCGTACTGGAATATGAACAATTTGTTCAGTGTTTTACAAGGACCTTCCTGGTTGCTTATCGGTTGTTTGTGAGTACCACAATTTCTACGAAATAATTCTTTGCAGCAGCTGCATGAACAGGTTAGGAATAAGTTCTCTCTTGCATTCATTCCTGACAGTGATTGTATCCACACTCACGCAACATGTGCATACAAATGCTCAATCTGGCTTACTGATGCCCATGATAAACACTTTACGAGTAAAATGACAACCGAGTGAAAAAAGCTTTTAGCGTGCACTGGATGTAACGTAGTCAGTCGTCACTGAAAATATGCAGCCACAGAACACAACATCGATTCAAATGTTGCCTGTTTTCATGCACATGAATAAATTAAAATAAAATGTGCAACTGTCATACAGACTATCTTACACAGAAACATACATTAAATATGAACAGAGCTAATTCGTGGCGCGCAACATATCGCACAGCTTCAAAAGATAGGAAGTCAGAACAACAGATAATTTGCTGAAAGAAAACAAAGCCACAGATTTACTGACAATTCCTCTCGACCTAACTATATTACCTCACGGGTCGAAAAGTGGCCTTGATCGATTCACAGGAATCAAGAAACTGATTTACTGCAAGCAACTGACATTGTTTTTGATCTTAATAACAATTTCGTAGACGCTTGGCACTGAGTGCCACCACTCAGTATGAAGGGACCGACACACCAGCCATGGGGGCGTTCTCTCATTAGCGAACAGAGTTCATTCTTGCAAGATATGATGCACAGCTATCCCAGGAAAATTACCCCGAACAAAGGCCACGCTGGCCAATAAATGTGTACAAGTAGGAAATAATTTTAATCGACGTTAGACATCCCAAATAAGAGTTAAACGAATCTACGACGATTTCTAGCATGTGCTAAACTTTTAAGGGCCGAAAAACTGCAAATTTGGGGGTTTATTTCAGTTTTTCGCTTACGACTCGAAAACGATACATCCTTTGTCACAGATTTGGTTAAACAAAGCGGAAGAATACATAATGTTGGGGCTGCAACAAGCTAACTAAATCTGGTTTCTTAGATTGAAGGGGAAAAAAAAGAGAGTACGATTTAACGACCCACTGATGACGAGTTCATTAAAGAACGACAGTCAGCATAAGAGATTTAGCGAGACTACTGTATAAGCTATATGTGTCTAGCTGGACGGGATAGGAACACCATTACTCTCAAATCTATTTCAATACGTTATCTACCACGCGCGGCGCTCGTCGGAGCCTCTGACAAAGTGACTAGCTCTCACATGGAAAAAATACAATTGCATACATCTTCACAACTTGCACAGAAGCCAGACTACAGGTGTCAAAGGACAGGGAGGGGAGATAGCAGTTGAGAAGGGAGTGAGACTGGTTTGTAGTCTTTTACTTAACGCTCCCAAATACCGCGTATTACAGAAGGATGCAGATAAGAAATTAACAGTTTATCCGCAGAATCAGCGAGAAGAGGGATACGTGTAAATGTAAACTAGCGATGGGGGAAGGATAACATATGTTAAGCCACCAATGAAAATACGAAGGAGCTGTAGAGGGCAAAAATTGTAGGAGTAGAAAGAGATGGAAATATACACAACACATAATCGAGGACGTTGGGTGCAAGAACAACTCTGAGATGAAGACGTTGACACAGAAGAGGAAGTCATGGAGTGTCGTCTCAAGCAAGTACAAAACCGATGAAGAAGAGATGTGTTTTACTTTTGGTCTCTGCACCTCCAATTCTGGCGACGTTCTCTATAGCTTTTTGAACCAGCTTGCCCCTGTGACGCTCGCCACTCACCAAATGAATGGACTGCAATTTTAGCATTATCTTCACCGTCACAGTGCAACTGATCTATAAATGAGAGATAGCTCAAAATTCTTGCACACAATTAGGGTCATTAGTCAAAGCATTCCCCAAACAATCATTGAGATATTCGTTATAGTTTGGTACTGACAACAATATTTATCACAGTATAAAAACCGCAACACTATTTCACTGCGATACCATTTTCTTTGGAACCACTGACTGGCCGGCCGAAGTGGCCGTGCGGTTCTAGGCGCTGCAGTCTGGAACCGCGAGACCGCTACGGTCGCAGGTTCGAATCCTGCCTCGGGCATGGATGTGTGTGATGTCCTTAGGTTAGTTAGGTTTAACTAGTTCTAAGTTCTAGGGGACTAATGACCTCAGAAGTTGAGTCCCATAGTGCTCAGAGCCATTTGAACCATTGAACCAACCACTGACTACACAGCTTGCAAAAAAGAGTCAGACTACAGACAACATTCACATAAGTGGTTTATGCCTCCAATTTCCTTTCCTGATGCTGAGCTGTGAATAAGACAAGTAACTTATTTTACTACAACAATAACATTTAAAAATGTAGTTCAAATATCACCGACATCATCACCATGTTATAAATTTTTCGGGAAATACACATATAAAAAAAAAGTTTTGCATCACCTCGGTTCCGGGAGTCCCGGAACCTGTACAGAAAACTGGAATAGAGTTCAACATAAACATCATTTCCGCCCTTTTTATTGTTCATGAAAACCGCACACTGCATGTTGTACCACCATACAGCGAGACCTTCAGAGGTGGTGGTCCAGATTGCTGCACATACCGGTATCTATAGTACCCAGTAGCACGTTCTCTTGCATTGATGCGTGCCTGTCTTCGTCGTGGCACACAATCCACAAGTTCATCAAGGCACTGTTTGTCCAGGTTGTCCCACTCCTCAACGGTGATACGGCGTGGATCCCTCAGTGGTTGGTGGGTCACGTCGTCGACAAATAGCCCTTTTCAATCTATCAAAGGCATTTTCGATAGGGTTCATGTCTGGGGAACATGCTGGCCACTCGAGTCGAGCGATGTCGTTATCCTGAAGGAAGTCATTCACAAGATGTGCACGATGGGGCGCGAATTGCCGTCCATGAAGACGAATGCCTCGCCAATACGCTACCGATATGATTGAACTATCAGACGGAGAGTGGCATTCAAGTATTGTACAGCCATTACGGCGCCTTCCATGACCACCAGCGGCGTACGTCGGCCCCACATAACGCCGCCCCAAAACAGCAGGGAACCTCCACCTTGCTGCACTCGCTGGACAGTGTGTCTAAGGCGTTCAACCTGACCGCGTTGCCTCCAAACACGTCTCCGACGATTGTCTGATTGAAGGGTATGCGACACTCATCGGTGAAGAGAACGTGATGCCAATCCGGAGCGGTCCATTCGGCATATTGTTGGGCACATCCTAACGCACTACATGGTGTCGTGGTTGCCAAGATGGACCTCGCCATGGCCGTCGGGAGTGAAGTGGCGCATCACGCAACTTATTGCGCACAGATCGAGTCGTAACACGACGTCCCGTGGCTGCACGAAAAGCGTTATTCAACATGGTGGCGTTGCTGTCACGGTTTCTCCGAGCCATAATCCGTAGGTAGCGGTCATTCACTGCAGTAGTAGCCCTTGGGCGGCCAGTTCCTTTCTCTGTGTATCGCCTCCATGTCCGAACAACATCGCTCTGGTTCACTCCGAGACGTCTGGATACTTCCTGGCACAAAGTAACAATGCGTACGCGATCGAACCGCGGTACTGACTGTCCAAGCATGGTTGAACTACAGACAACACGAGCCGTGTACCTCCTTCTTGGTGGAATGACTGGAACTGATCGGCTGTCGGACCCCTCCGTCTAACATGCGCTGTTCATTAATGGTGGTTTACATCTGTGGGCGGGTTTAGTGACATCTCTGAACAGTCAAAGGGATTGTGTCTGTGATACAATATCCACAGTCAACGCCTAACTTCAGGAGTTCTGGGAACTGGGGTGATAGAAAACTTTTTTTGATGTATGTATTAAAAGGAAGGTAGAGGAGCTCATTCTAGCCAGATCCCTATATATAGGCCCAATTGCCTCCATTACAGCAAGTGGTAAGGAATGCTTGTGGGTATATTGTATGCCTGTAGCATTGCTCAACCAGTACTTGCACCACGAATCTTCCCCTTTTGGACACAAACCATGATGTGGGGTTTCATCTGTTGACACTCTGTGAAACCATGTTGCCCAAACAGCTCGTCTCATGTTCTCCAAATCTCCTACATTTCTCCTTATTGCTGGTCCATAACACCGAGTCAAAGTATCAATTTCACTTTTTGTAAGAGGACCTGGACCACCTATGTGTTTTCCGTCTGCTGGCCGAGGTGGCCGAGCGGTTCTAGGCGCTACAGTATAGTATGCTGATGACCTCATAGTGCTCAGAGCCATTTGAACCATTTGTTTTCCGTCTGACAGTTTTTTTTTCCACTGACGTCTATACATAATTTTCTCAGCTGAGCTTCCATTCTTTTTTGTACAAGCCCAACACATTCAAGCTTTTCTATCAGTGTGTCCCCAAACGGTCTGTCATTAACAACAGTAGTGTGTCCTTTATAGTCTCCATCCCCAATGTAGCCTACATACCTCACATCTCTGATCTTCTAAAAATATTTAGAACTCCTTTAGTTTCCATGTTTCCACTTGGACCATCAAAGTTCGTTACACAAACATGGATGCCAATAAATTTACTTGAATAACCCTGGCAGTGCTTTGCTACATATTCATAATCTAGTATCTTGCCAGTTACAATAAATGTGGCAGTTACAACCCCATTCAGAAAAATGTGACCTCTCTTCTGCCAAGATCCATCAAATGCTGATACAATGTCTGTATTCTCAGACAAGGCTACTAATTCTTCTGCAGCTCTTTTCATTGAATGTTCACTTACACCACATAAAGCATTATATTTTAATTTATTGTATCTGTCAAACCTCAGTGGAGGTGGAGGCAAACCCATCATTGCACAAAAAGTCTGGGCAGCTCTCCTTCCCCTTCCAGCTTCCAGTACATCGCATTGCATAAGCAAGCTGAATATTTACACTGTAATGTCGACTTTCAGTTACTGGCGATGTCACAGTATCACTTTGCATCTTACACGAGTTCCAGGCTATCACTAACCGACTTGAAAGACCCTTCCTTGCTGAAATGGCCCGAGAAACGTCAATAATATCTTCACAATTGCAGTACTTACATTTCACAGCACTCTTGAGTCTTGACAGCATATTTAGGTTCACAATAACATTTCCGTCGTTATTGCTGCTCACAATACTAAAGTTTACGTCTCGAAGCACTGCCTGTGGAGACAGTTTCCACGAGCGACTTTTGAAGTTAAAAAAATTGGTTCAAATGGCTCAAAGCACTATAGAACTTAACATCTGAGGTCATCAGTCCCCTAGACTTAGGATTACTTAAGACTAATTAACCGAAGGAAATCACACACATCCATGCCCGAGGCAGGTTTCGAACTTTTGAAGCAACTGATGAGTATTATTCGGTTGTGTTTGGAACTGGTTGCCGCGAAGCTGTCGTTTGGGGCTGAATTTCCTTACTCTCAGCATTTGTGGCACAGGAAATTCACACACAGAAACAAAACAACACACAATAACTACAAAAGCACATGCGTATGAAATTCCAAAATCATATATTCTCATATCTTTGTTTATATTCGAACCATAGCCTTCTAGACATGCCTGCACTTTGGTTCCGGGAGTGAGTGCCTACACCTGTGTTACCGATCCGTAAATAACGATGGAAAAAACCGAAGAACAAAATAATGCATCACGTATTCTGACGCACTTCAAACTGACAGATGGGCGTGGCCCCTGTGCAACATTAAGTTCAACCTCAATTTTAGAACGAACGGAAAATGGTTATGCCCATAAACTATAGATTTTTGAAAACAGCATGAAATGCTATTTTCTACAGACCAAGAAATTTTTTTTCAAGTTTTTGGTCATTTTCACGATCATGTCCCCTTAAGCTGACGTGTGCTGTAAAGAGTGCATGCATCCTAATGTGGACGCTGATTTGCCGTTCAAGTTGACTGTTTAACGTTGAATTCTCCATAGTGAGCACCCAGTTCGGTGGCTTCCTTTTACAGAATGTTCATCTCTTACGATTCTAGGGATTCAGGAGGGGAAATGGACGACAATAAGGTCATTGGAGATACAGGATGATTCAGCTCCTCCTTCCGATTCATGAGACAACTTTTTTGTAAGTCAGTTCTCTCTGGAGATGTGAAGCACTTTGTCAAAATGTCACAGAGTAACTGGTTAAGTACACAAAGATGTCTTAGACCTAGGGTCTATTGTACAAATTTTGTTATGGAACTACTTTAGCACATTAACGTGGCGAGTCATATATTAATCTTTTCACTGGGTTATATACTGAGAAGTTGTTACTTCCACACTTCCCATTTTGATATCTCCTGTTAGTTTTGTTGTTTCCAATAGTGAAACACAGTTCATATGCCAACGTTTCCGAACCATTTACTAAAGATTAAGAACCAGAAACGGAGTAAATTTACAGGCACATCCAAAACATGTGGGACTACACCGCTAATTACACAAAGATTGTGGGCACTTGGGTAAGTATGGCAGAAGCAAGGTACATCTTGGTCCAAAAACACAGTTAACTCATGGCCAATCCTCACTTGTATTGCCCGCATCTCGTGGTCGTGCGGTAGCGTTCTCGCTTCCCACGCGCGGGTTCTCGGGTTCGATTCCCGGCGGGGTCAGGGATTTTCTCTGCCTCGTGATGGCTGGGTGTTGTGTGATGTCCTTAGGTTAGTTAGGTTTAAGTAGTTCTAAGTTCTAGGGGACTGATGACCATAGATGTTAAGTCCCATAGTGCTCAGAGCCATTTGAACCAATCACTTGTATTTTGTACGGTACGATTCTGTTTGTAATAGTTGCCCAAAGCTCCGAGAAGGAACTCATATCGATTACATGTCTGACATCTGTCTGGGTACCGTTCCTGATACAGACGTAGTGCGGGTTGCATGAAACACGATTGTAGGGACAGCTGAATCACCATGTACATATAATGATGGCTCTGAGCACTACGGGACTCAACTGCTGTGGTCATCAGTCCCCTAGAACTTAGAGCTACTTAAACCTAACTAACCTAAGGACATCACACACATCCATGCCCGAGGCAGGATTCGAACCTGCGACCGTAGCAGTCTCACAGTTCCGGACTGCGCGCCTAGAACCACGAGACCACCGCGGCCGGCAGATATAATGAAGCACTCGGTTCTGACCGTACGTGGAGTACTTATCTGATCATTCGACTACACAGACTAGAGAGAACGCACAATATCTAACTCAGGATTAACGGGAGGGAAATTCAACGCTGATCCTTCCCAATATAAATCTAGTGTAGTAGAAATGTGCCACTTCGCCAAGTCCCCCCCCCCCCCCCTCCTTTTTTCTCAGGAGGCGGAAGGGGTGGGACGGAGCGAGCAAAGAGAGTCTATAGCCTCCACAGGGATAAACGACCGTAAACAGGCGGCAGAAATAATCTGCAGGTGTTTTGAGTGCGAAGCCTAAGCAGCAGCAGCAAGTAAAAGATTAGAGGCGCCTCGGCGTCGTCTAGGAAATAACAGCCGGCCGCCTAACGAACAACGGCCGTCGTGTTTCTCTCGCCTTTCACCGGCCAAGACGGATGTTTGCGGTGGCCGTGATATTCACACAGGCGCGATTATTTATGGTGAAACGGAACAAAGTTTAAATATTTTTTAAACTTGCTCCCTTCGTATATATCATACACAATGCTATTTATAAATTTCCTTCCGAGAAGCGTGAATGCGTCCTCTTATTTCAATCGCGCGGTATTTATATTTACGGTGGTGCGCGAGGCGCGATGCGAGACATATGTTAAGAAATTTACTCTCCAAACATCCGGCGGGCGCATTACAATATGTCCGATCCCGACGCGCCCCGCCACCTCCGGCCGCACGTGCGCCTCCGGAAAGATTATCGACACGAACGCACTGTAAATAATTCAGCGTATCGAGTAAAACAAAAACACCGAAATAATAGCCGGCAATACGCACGAGGACATAAATAATGAACGAAGTTTCGTTACGTCACTTTCTATCTCATCCATCTTTCACATTATAGTTTTCACACGCACGTTGTTGCTGCTGCTCCCATTTCACGATGAAATACCGTCAGTCGTATACATTATTCAGTTATTATTTTCCTCAATAAAACATTCCGTACGGGCGGCAGTTTTATGTCTCGCTGTGTGCCGCTACAATAACTTCACTCCCGTGAAAGCAATACCGGCCGCTTACCGCCTGTTTTGATGGCGATCTGTGAAACAAAAACACTGCTGGCACTAGGTGCGGAGCCCAAATCCGATTTAGATCTTACGCTGCGACTTACCGACGCCTGCATTACACTACCCCGTTATATTTTCACGTTCTGGCTCTTCTCTGTGTTACCGAGAGCCACAACATGCATTGCTATCATTCTCCTACTGGATGTGAATCAGAAACAAACTGCTTTGCCACAACATTCAAGGTTGAATCTGAGCAGGGTGGAAAATTCCACGAGTAGTTTTCCAGCTATCGACTTCCCTCTCTCTCATACTCGTACAATATCATCTGATACTGCTTACTCTGGACAAGTAGTATACGAGCGCCGAAATGCAAAAATGGTTCAAATGGCTCTGAGCACTATGGGACTTAACATCTATGGTCATCAGTCCCCTAGAACTTAGAACTACTTAAACCTAACTAACCTAAGGACAGCACACAAGACCCAGTCATCACGAGGCAGAGAAAATCCCTGACCCCGCCGGGAATCGAACCCGGGAACCCGGGCGTGGGAAGCGAGAACGCTACCGCACGACCACGAGCTGCGGACCCGAAATGCAAAACTGAGTAATGAGTCCTCCTCGCAGTTTGCACGAGAAACAAATAATTGAAGAAATATCTGGCTGCTTCGAAGATAACTTTCAAAATCTAATAAATATCACTAAATGTTCTTTGATTATCTTAAACAACGGGCGTTTAGGTCCCTACCCGCCGACTGCCACACGAGAATTTGGGCTTGATCGCTATTATGCCAATGATACTTCCTTCATCGCATTCGTCAGCATAATGGTAGAGAGACTTGTGAACATAATGTTCCACCCGAGTCTCAGAAATAACAAGCAGATATGGGTCAGATAGGGCTGACCGAGAATGCTGTGTACGCCCTTCAAGGACATAAAACGGGAAAAGTCATTCACTCAATGTTGTGGGCTGAGTTTCACAGATGGGGTGTTTTCGTAAGTAATCAGTAAGCCAAATTTCTCAATGAAAGCTGAAGGTAGAAACGACAGGCAACACGGGCTCAACGACAAGGCAACACGGGAGCAAAAATAGTGAGGTAAGGGAAGGTACCACAGTGAAGAAAGGGACGGGAGAGAAGAATGCGAAGGAAAGGATAAGAGAGAAGATAGTGAAATGCGGAGGAGAGCGAGAGTAGTGTCAAATAGAACAGGTTGCGAGCAGAGAGATTAATCATGACGACCATAGCGAGGAAGAATGGCTATGAGAAGTAGTCCACCAGTTTCATATCGCACTCTCATTAGCCTGGGTACATACATAATAGATCCATCAAAGGGAACATCAGAGTGCGGCAACAACAAAAGTGGGTATAGCTATCTAAGAGAGAGAGAGAGAGAGAGAGAGAGAGAGAGAGAGAGAGAGAGAGAGAGAGAGAGGAGAGAGAGGAGAGAGAGATACTAATGATCGAGCCGTGAAAGAGAAAAAGAAGTCCCTAACTCTTCATCTCTTCATCTAATTTGAGAACGCAGCAAAGTAGTGATCATGTGTACTGAGTTTTATATATGCGCGCTAAGAGGACTGAACTACTCAATAACTGTGCAATAAACGATACATACTGGAAGCGTTCGATCTGGCAACTACCTGACGGCCATTCGGGAGATGCTGCCTTCCCATACTTCTGCACATGGTACCTTAATTTTAGGTATGAGTGCGCCGAGCTCGTTCTTCGTTGCTGCACTTGTTTACATACAGCGGCAAGTCGCTGAGCAAATAAACTGTGCGAGCGACGAGTAGCCGCCTCCCACTGGCAAAGCGGGCGCTTCCCGGCCCGCGACGAGCACGGCCGACCCGCGAACGCAAATACCGCCACCGCCCCGCATCGGCCAATCGGCAAAAATCAGACGAAAATGTGACTTGCAAATCAATGGATGCTCACAGGCAGCCGCGACCTGGAGAAGCGCGAGCGCGCTCTTTGTCGCTTCTTTATCAAGCAGTGCAGCAGGCATTTTTATTGCAGCGTGGAGGGGGGAGGAGGCAGCGGAGGAATGGGCGCCCGCAGCCACCGCTACCGCCGGCTCGGATGAAAACAGTAATTTACGTTATCGGCAAAGGGGCGGGCAGGGTGCGGCGATATGCTCTAGCCGTAAAACAGGCGACCGAATCGAACGCAATAACACGACAGTGTGCCTGCGCTACGGGCATATTCCAACGGCTACGGAGAGAAATCTCTACACAGTGGTCTCCAACACAGACGGGAGCATGTTGTGCTGCAGAACTCAGAAAAAGCTAGAGCGGGGCTCTAGCAAACGAATTAAATTTTCAGAATGATTGTCAATTTGTAACGTCTTCGGTTAATATTCATGCTTACAGTGCTTGGAAAATACGAAAGACCATATCAGAAATACTATTCGCGGAAAAATCTAGAAATGCACCTTTTGACATACCAATACGATTAATTGTAAATGCATGCTACGCTGGAAACGTAGCAACCAAAAGCAAAGATCACGACAATAACAATACACAAGAACAAGGCGAATTTAGATCTACTGACGCATACCATTTCGCAAAAGTCCTCAGTCTGCCACAATCGTGACGTTAAAATTAATGTTTTATTTCAACTAATTTTCGCAGTACTTTTATTTATATAGGGTGAACGCATTGCCGACTTTGGATAATGTCACTGATGGAAATTTATCGAATACTGGTAAATTTTATAAGAAGTCCGCTCTTTAAGTACCAATCGTGACTGCATTTCATCTCTAAGATGATAATTGCAGAGCCATGGATAGAAACATCGAGGAAGTGCACACTATGTTAGTGGACGATTGGCATTTCAAGGTATATGAACTGGCTGACGCCTTAGGCATATCAGAAGTAAGGGTACGGTACATTTTACACGAAGAATTACCTAAATGAATATAGTGAACAAGGTGGGTGCTAAAGTGGTTAAATTAATTTTTTAAAAATTAAACTGATTTTGTACAGTGATTTGTTGCCTTAAATGGGACCTTTGTTCACAATTATCATAAATGGAATATGTGAAGTCACTGACACGAGCGCATGATAAATGCGGATTTTGAGTGTGAAATTGTTTTCGGCAAAACAAGAAGGTACAAGAAGTCTTTCACATAACCCCACAAAAGGGAATCGATGTGGGTCAGGTCGGGAGACGTATGTGGCCAAGATCAGAACACCGATTCAACGGTTAGGAAGATTTTGATTAAATCACGGGCGAACCTCTATACCCCAACGTGTGAACGTTTCATTTTTCTGACAGTTGTAATCTGTGACACCGCTATGGCATCAGCCATTGCTCAAGCATGCCCAAGTAAATGTCTGTTGATACACGTGGCCGGCCGGTACTTTTTCCTTTGCACAAATAACCGGTGTTTCTTCAAACTGCGGGTGTCATCCGCCACATTGTTGGCGTTTGGGCATACTTGAATACACCGCTGACAAAATTTTCTCTGCGTTGTGATGATAGAACGACAGTTATTGAATTTTGACAACCATAATGCCTTCTGTACGGGTTCCGCCATTATTACTTGTGCATCACTCCGCACGTGGCAGCTTCCAATTCGCTGCGGTTGCCTACGATCGAAATTTTAAACTTTATTTTACGTTCTCTGTAATTTTTATCTACATATCTCTATACATTAAATACATATAGCCATTTGCAATCGCTATAATCATTTTGAAATTATTTGTACTCAGGATCTAACTATCCTTATAGCGACTATCGATCTTTACACTTTTGGATGCAAAGAATACTAAATACTTGCGTATGAGTGGCTCCCATGAATTAGGAAGCGACAAGCAGTGCACTTGACAGACCTCTGTAGCAACTGAGTCTCTTCTGGGCTTTACTTCCCACGGCCCGCTCCGCGGGTCACGTAAACGGTGATCGGCTTCTTGCTGCTATTTATTTAACCACCGACTGCGCTGCAACAGCCGCCATAAACTGTGCGAGGAAAGTTCCCAGCAAGCCTGGCGTTTCGGCTGTCACTCAGCTATTTACTTGTCGTGACCATTGTTTACTAAGCGCTGTTCTTAAGGTACTCTCATCATCACTTTAATTACCCATTGTAACAAAGAAAGTCTAGAGCCATTGAGCAGACCGTTACGCCCGAGAGATTTATCTATATCGACAGGGCCGCACAATTCACCGTTAAATAGCGCGCGGGCGGTGCTTATTTGCAAATGGACGTTGCCATTACTTAAACGAACCAGTCAGCGACTTTTGTTTAATGCTGGCTTCGCAGGATGAGGGCGCGAGGGAAGTAACAAAGGCACATGTCTGAGCGCAGGGTTTCATTAAAACCGCCACCTTTGTCCAATCAACATCTCAGGCCGACGCTGAGAAATACAAGCATTTTCCGTGAAATGCGATCGACAGTCCCTGGAGCGTTGTTTAAAGTGCCAGATACACTTAATGAACACTTGCCCCTTTGAGACTGCCTGTTAACTGCCCTGGTCATGGTAAAGAAAAAACAGTCCGACTGACGGCAGTTTTCCCACAAGCCTATGACGTCCCAGAATGCAGATACAAGTGGCATCCATTTTATTTGTCAGCTCAGCATGGAATCTACCGTCAACAGCCACTAATAACAAGGTGTTCACCAACAAGCATTCTCATAGGTGGTTTCGATGCGTAGACAGAGAAGGGTGTCCACAGAATGGAAAATTCCAGTTTTTTTTTTTTTTTTTAAGTAGCGTAGTTAATGACCATAGGCTGGTGAATATTAAGATGCGATTTTCAGATGCCCCGAAAGAGCAATTTTCTTATAATGTTCTTTTCAGACCTCCCATGTCCAAATTTGGTCTTTTTGTATCTGATTGTTAAGAACGAACAAAGAACACAATATACAGGCGAACAGATAAATTTGACGCTTAGTTTCTGTCGATCTGTGTTTTGTTTACGTTGAAAAAATAAAGATCGGGAAGATGTAACGATGTTTTAGAGTGATGAACTATATTCTTTTTGATGTTGACAAACCAGTCGAAAATTGTCCCCTGTCAACTCTCATAATGTACCAGGCATAAACGCATTAATTTATGGAACCAAGTACCGGGTGATCAAAAAGGCAGTATAAATTTGAAAACTTAATAAACCACGGAATAATGTAGACAGAGAGGTAAAAATTATCACACATGCTTGGAATGACATGGGGTTTTATTTGAACAAAAAAAAAAAAAAAAAGTTCACAAAACGTCCGACAGACTGCGCTGGACAGCAAAACGTCAGTGATGCGCATGACAATCGTGTATAAAAGGAGCTGTAATGAGAGAGAGAATCAGATGCGCCAGCAGTCGCAGCACGTTAACGTTATCTGAAAGGCGCTTTTAGTGAAGCTGTATTATCGGAATGGGGAATGTGCTAGTTCAGCGTTACGATCCTATCGCCATAGGAAGGGGATTCGAACGGGTAAAGGTCCGTTGACAAATGCAGCTGTGGCGAGAATGATTTCGAAGTTCGAAGCCACGGGTTGTTTAGACGATAGACCCCGTAGTGGCCGACCGAGCACAAGGCGTAATGCTGCTGAGACAGTTCAGGAAGAAATGGAGACTGTAGCGGGTTCGTCTATGAACGGGGAAGTCTGCGCTCGTGCAGTCGCAAGTCGCACCGGCATCCCATACACTACTGTTTGGTTGGCACTTAGGCGTACCCTCCGATGCTATCCGTACAAAATCCATCGGCATCATGAACAGTTACCTGGCGATTTAGTGAAGCGGAGGGCATTTGCGGTGTGGGCGTTTCAAAAGATGGCGGAAGATGACGATTGGTTGAGTAACGTGTTGTGGACCGACGAAGCTCATTTCACGCTCCGAGGGTCTGTCAACGCCCACAACTACAGAATTTGGGCACCCGAAAATCCTAGAACTGTCGTGGAAACTCCATTGCACGACGAGAAAGGTATGGGTTGGATTTACCACATCTACCGTTACCGGGCCTTTTTTCTTCGAGGAAATGCGTGATTCTGGTTTTGTCACTGCAACCGTGACGGGTGAGAGGTACGCCGATATGTTACAGAATCGCATCATCCCCAGCCTGGCTGATAAACACCAGCTGGAACGTACGATGTTTATGCAGGATGGCGCTCCACCCCATGTTGCTAGACGCGTGAAAGATCTCTTGCGCGCGTCGTTTGGTGATGATCGTGTGCTCAGCCGCCACTTTCGTCATGCTTGGCCTCGCAGGTCCCCAGACCTCAGTCCGTGCGATTATTGGCTTTGGGGTTACCTGAAGTCGCAAGTGTATCGTGATCGACCGACATCTCTAGAGATGCTGAAAGGCAACATTCGACGCCAATGCCTGACCATAACTCCGGACATGCTTTACAGTGCTGTTCACAACATTATTCCTCGACTACAGTTATTGTTGAGGGACGATGGTGGACATATTGAGCATTTCCTGTGAAGAACATCATCTTTGCTTTGTCTTACTTTGTTATGCTAATTATTGCTACTGTGATCAGATGAAGAGCCATCTGTCTGACATTTTTTGAACTTTTGTATTTTTTTGGTTCTAATGAAACCCCATGTCATTCCAAGCATCTGTGTCAATTTGTACCTCTCTATCTACATTATTTCGTGATTTATTCAGTTTTCAAATTTATACTGACTTTTTGATCACCTGGTATTTGAGACTGCTCCGATTTGAAAGGCTAATTCGTTCAAAGCAGAAGAATACAGACCCCAACCTGACATCAAGCAACAGAATTAACTATGATGGCCTACCAGGGATACCAACGCGACAGCCGTGGTTGTTAGCAGTGATGACCCTCGCAGCTTGAAACTTGGATACCCACTAATTAACACATACTACAATGCGACAAGTCCACATGAAGTTCGGCAGCAGTCAACGTGTGCATGGTGTTCGGCAGTAACCAACAAATTCTCTGGCTACATTCAATATACTCTGCGTCATAATATTTCGTATCTCATCTGCAAGATCATGATGATGTAAAGGAACTCCAGGATCAAGCTCGGAAGACCAAGGGATGCTGACCGGCCGCGATTTCGTCAACCTACGTCGTCATTCGGATGCTGAATGGATTACTAGTCAACACAACGCTTTCCTAGTCGCTGCAGCTTTCAGAACCTTACAGCAGCTTCGTATCATCCAAGTAGCTCTCTAATCGACCTCAACAGACTCTGTGCAAACCGTTCCAGTCCTTTCACCAAGGCAAAAATCTCTGGCACTATCGGGAATTGATCCCAGATCCTCAGCATGGCACTCGAGACACTTCGACCACTGATCTATGGAGGCGGACTGATGATGATGCCATAATAAGTGAAAATTCAGAGTGAATGAAACATGCCGTCGTGATGCAACCTCAAAATCGTGTCTGATTCAGAAAAAACCCACAAAAAAGTTTTCCTTACTTTCCACTATCACACTGAGTCATGTACTGGGTTTGTGCGGAAGTTCATAGCATTTTTCCGTAAGCTTAATAAACACAACAGATATACGTTACAGACACTTCAGTCATCAATAATATATTCTCCTTCGCTATCTCTTAGAGCAGCATCACTTCATGTAGTGTTCCTCGTCGTTTTATTGGATTGCGTCTGCAAAGAGTCTCAGTTGTTGTCAATAAATGTCAGCATTCATGGCTACACTTCGGGGAGGAAATTCGTAGATACCACACCGCCGCTGTTCCACCAGATCTAAAACATTATCTTTTGTGGGTGTGCACGTGTCTTTGTACGGGGAGTTGCTGCTTTGTTTTGGGCTCAGCTATTCCTTTATTTTCCTTATGTTAGTACAGAGACACCATTTCTTGTCACCAGAAACGTTACAGGATAGGAACTGTCGCTGTTGTTCACGAGCCAATTGATGACGAGCATGCAGAGATGCACATATGGCCACCCGCTGATTTTTTGGATTTTGGCTTACAGCATGCGGTATCCTTACACCTAATTTATGTATTTTCCTCACTGCATGCAAATGTCGCACAATGGTGGAATGATCAGAGTTCATCACGTTCGCCAGTTGTCGCGTACACTGACGTGGATCATTGTGGATTAATGCGTTTAAACGATCTTCATCAAACCCCAAAGGTCTTCCTGGACGTGAGTCACCAATGTCAAAACGATCCTCCTAAAAACGAAGAAACAATTTTCTTGCGTTCTCTGCCCGATGGAAATATCCCCATACACAGTGTAAATGTTTCTGGCTGCTTCCGCTGCTGTCAGCCCTCTACCGAACTCAAACGGAAGACTGTATCCGATTTCTCTACTTGGCACTTTCTTTTCTAGCGTTCACAGATCCACTCACTATCTCCAAATGACAAAACGACAATATGTAAGCTCAAATAGCAACAGTCAACAACAAATACAACATGACAATCGGTAAATAAACCCATAGGAACCGGAATACCAAATGCAAAATAAAAATGCTAAAAACTTATGCACCAACTTAATAATAAGAAAAGAGAAAATAGCTCTATTTACATTTGAACAAAAAAGGGGCATAATCGTAGTGTCGCTGCGTGGCCATAATTTACATCTAAGTATTGTAATATTAAATTCACCTAAATGGTTATATCAACTAATTTACAATCGTTAAAGTGAAAGTTCCAACACGGAACGGTAAGTTATCGCTGCGGAGAGCACAGCAGAGGCTAGCAATGCCAAAGTCGTACAGCCAACAGCGCTCAGATGCGTTACTTAAACAGCAAGAAACGTTTCGTCACGGTGCAGGACGTGAAAGGGGAAAATATTGCAGGGGGGGGGGGGGGGGGGCAGCACTGATTCCGCTCGCAGCGCCACGCCGAGAATTTGTATCCGGAAACATCTCCCCTACACCCCGTCGCGGACCCCGAAAACAACGGACAAGAGACTAACAAATTAATTTTCCATCTGCATATGCATTCGAAAAATTGAATTATGTTACCCAATTTTCGGGTCCACGCCGCGCACAACACATATAAATATATGCGGCTGAATATTCGCTCGATATTTTTTTAAAATTGAATTTACGGCTGATTAGTCTACGGGAAGCCGTGGGACGTTGCGTGTTTGACGGATGTGACAATTCGTATACACCCTCGCCGTGACAACACGCGGTCTTCGCATATGCAGCAGAATTTACGGCTGTGAGTTAAACGCTGCCGTTAAAGGCTGAGATTCTATGAAGGAAACAAGGAATTACACAACGTGCCTCTAAGTGAAGCACCGTCCAATCTGCCAAATCTGAACACAACTATTTCTGATTTTTTTTTCTGAATGTATTAATGTTTTCTCAACACATTTTATATTGTATAGTGAGAAAATAACGCCTTTCCTGCTCCATTTATTTCCAGTGACAGAGACGTGGGGCAGTATTGCGCCAGGAGATATCCTCATGACAATGCATCAGGCTAAAGGTTTCTTTATTTTAGAAAATGTATAACTATCGAAAAATTAGGATGCCCATGTTCACAACACAGCGATGGTATAATTAAATCGGGTGTCAAACTTGTGAATTTGCTTGTTTAAAAAAATCAGCGCTTTAGACGTTGTTCTTCTGAAGCAATGTATTTCGCAAACTTACTTACTTTTGTCGAAGTCAAGTTAAAAGTATTGTTATTGGTCCCTGTCAGTACCATGTTATCTCTACTTAATACTTATTCACGACATAATTTTAACATATTACAGCAATACTATACTTGAAGAATCAATTTAGCCAAGATAGCTAGCAAACGTTTTTAGTGCCATGACAGGTTTTGAGTGCGCGTTGAGACATCAGCACAACTTCTTGTGTTTTAATTGAGTGTTACTTTATTTGTTACATGCTGATATTCCCTGCCATTTCTTATCACTACGTAATTTTCAGTGTTGCAACACGCATGTACAACTAATAATGATGAAGGCGTGCTAGCGACCTTGGCTAACTTAATTCTTCAAGAATATTATAACTTTCAGATCGCCCCCAAACTGACGCAATGTCAAAGATATGTAATTAAGGAAAAAAATCAGGAGACTGTCGTATATTTCAGAAGTGAGAATTGTGAGCTGTGAATATACACTGAACAGCTAAAGAAACTGGCACACCTGCGTCATATCGTGTAGGGCCCCCACGAGCACGCAGAAGTGCCGCAACACTGTGGCATGGACTCGACTAATGTCTGAAGTAGTGGTGGAGGGAACTGACGCCTTGAATCCTGCAGGGCTGTCCATAAATCCGCGAGAGTACCAGCCGGTGGAGATATCTTCTGAACAGCACGTTGCAAGGCATCCCGGATATGCTCAATAATGTTGTTGTCTGGGGAGTCTGGTGGCCAGCGGAAGTGTTTAAACACAGAAGAGTGTTCCTGGAGTCACTCTGTACCAATATGGACGTGTGAGGTGTCGCTTTGTCCTCCTGGAATTTCCCAAGTCCGTCGGAATGCACAATGGACATGCATGGATGCAGGTTATCAGACAGGATGCTTACGTACATGTCACCTGTCAGCGTCGTATCTAGACTTATCAAGGGTCTATCACTCCAACTACAAACGCCCCACACCATTACAGAGCCTCCACCAGTTTCAATAGTCCCCTGCTGACATGCAGATCCATGGATTCTGAGGCTGTCTCCATATCCGTACACGTTCATCCGTTCGATACAATTGGAAACAAGACTCGTCCGACCAGGCAACATGTTTCCAGTCATCAACAGTCCAATGTCGGTGTCGACGGACCCAGGTGAGGAGTAAAGCTTGTGCCGCGCGGTCACCAAGGGTACACGACTGGGCCTTCGGCTCTGAAAGCCCATATCGATGTTTCGCTGAATGGTTCGCACGCTGACACTTGTTGATGGCCCAGCAATGAAATCTGTAGCAATCTGCGGAGAGGTTGCACTTCTGTCACGTTGAATTATTCTCTTCAGTCGTCGTTGGTCCCGTTCTTACAGGATCTTTTTCCGGCCGCAGCGATGTCGGAGATTTGATGTTTTACTGGATTCCTAATATTCACGGTACATCGTGAAATGTACGTACACGAAAATCCCCACTTCATCACTACCTCGGCGATGCTGTGTTCCATCTCTCTTGCGCCGACTTTAGCATCACGTTCAGACTCACTTAAATCTTGATAATCAGCCACTGTAGCAGAAGTACCGATCTAACAACTGCACAGACACTTATCTTACAGGTGCTGCCGAACGCTGCGCCGTATTCTGCCTGTTCAGGTATCTCTTTATCTGAATACGCATGCTTATACCAGTTTGTTTGGCGCTTCCGTATATATACTAGCGACCAGCTCCATCTTCGCGTGGTCAGCAAGCACTAACTTAAATATCTACTGCTAAACGATTTAGTGGGCATTGCGGAAATTTGTAACTGAATATCTTCAGTTTCAGATAAGTTAAACGATTTAAGCAATACACGCCAGGATAGTTCTCTCAGGAAGCATGAATGTCATCCGTTCCATATTTAACTGACGCGGTTCGCCCGGCCACAACAGACTTCGGGCTGAGTTCAGCCTTTTACTAACCAAAGGACACCAGCGCCAGTCTGCCCGAAACTGCGGCAGGGTACTTTAAGTGCAAAGAAATATGTTAGGTTTATTATTGTTTTACTAGGAATAAATAAACTTAATTCAATCTCTCTATATATAAGGAACTGTCCTGACGGACTCATCATCGCCAAGTCAAAACCACTAAGGATACAAACTTCAAATTTAGAAATGGTATTGATCTCGTACAGTAGGCATCATTAAAAGGGGTTGAAAAGTTTTTTGTAAATATGTCGCTATTAAGGCAATTTTGAAGCTAGAACTACGAAAAGAAATAATCATAAATAACCCTGTTTCAATGTTTCTGGAAATTCGACGCCTAAGGGGTTGAAAAAGGGGATGAAATGTGTTATGAAAAAATTTCATTATGAATGACAATTTTTATCAATATTTCGTTACATTAAAACTTTTTAAAACTAAATCTACAAAAATTGATATTCGACTTCTCACTAAATGTGTTTACGGATGAAAGTTTTTATGGAAATATCACCACAATAATTCAAGAAGCACTATTAACAAATGCCACAACTCCAGCTACCAGTATACTTTTTTTGTCAGAAGTACATTCAGAAAAGATCATGCTTCTATAGCCTTAATTAGCGTAGTAAGTTTAGAAGATGTTGCAATTTATGAATAAAATAAAAATTCGATTGAAGAAAAAAAAAGACCTATCCACACCATTCAGTCTACGTGAGCGAAGCAGCAAGTGCTAAGCTAGACAATCACCAATTGAGTTACATATGAGTATATAAAAATTGTGTTACAGCAATACAATAAACGAAGTACCTTCACTTATAATAAAAGATTCAAGTTTATATACCTAAACCTTTTTTTCCTCTTAATTTTACAGTATTAATTCTTTACACGCTCACAGAATGAGGATCCAAAGAAAATTAACTCCAATTCTTCCGAAATGTCATTATCTGTTTCGAGGGATGTCAGTTGGAACACTGGTGCCTTTGTTTAGTTTACAAACGGTGGTACACTTAATGCCGTTTTTCCTGCAGGAACAATCTCCATGGTAGCCTGTGCCACACGTTCAGTAAAATTTTTTCTACGCAGTGCGAATTGGCGTGAGATTCAATTCGGAAACCGTCCAAGCCCACTGCATTGGATCTTGCGGGTTGTTTTTCCGAGCATGCGTCTGCAAATATGTCCTCCGGGAATGCTATTGAGCAGCTGCTTCTTTAGGAGGCAAAGAGGTGAGATTGAATGATGTCTTTGATATACATTTTTCGAAGATTTGATAGCGAAACATATTTAATGGCTTTGTTTCATCTTCGCGGTACATGGCTTATACGAACTTCTTATCATCAGTATCTCTGGAATTGTTGACTGTCTCTGCTGCTTCCTATACGACTTTTTTCTTCTTCGAGGAGTCTCAGTTTTCCTTTGCCGAAAAACGACGAAGTCTTATGGCAGCCACTGAAGGCACGTAGAAACAGTATTGTTTTTCGATACTGGAGACAACTAGAAATTTTGGGTGGTGGAGACCACGTCACCTTGTCTTCGTTTGTGTAGCTTCTGTAAAAAAATGTGGGAGGACAATGGGGCTGTAGCGGTCAGGATCACAAGTAGGTCGGTGTCCTCCCCAACGACAACAACATAATCAGGGCGCAGAGCAACGTCAACAGCAGTAGCTACAATCAGACCATCGGCGTCCTCAACAGCCTGTCTAATACAGAAATACTCAGACTCAAGTTGTGCAATCAGTACAGAAATAAGGTAGAAACAAGTTCTTTTGGTGGCTCCGCGCAGCCGCTCAGCTGATTTCGTGCTCTTGTCACTTGCCACTGCCACAGCAGGATAGCCATCAAACACAATCGTGATCTTTCTCCAATATCGACCTTGATGTGATGTATATACTTATTAATTATGAAAGAAAATAATCCTTTTTGTCTCCCACGCAACTCTACGCAGCAGAAATCCTTCATCTACAACAAACTCTTCCTTTTCGAAGCCCACTCGGTCTTTAAAGGCAACAAACAACTTGCAGAACACAGTTTTTTTGTTTTTCCACTTACCTAAGTCGTCCAACATAGAAAGAGGATGTGGGACCAGTTGGTACTCATAATAGTACTGAAATGCTTCACTGGCCTTTTTGTGGAAAGTGATTCTGAGAAAAATCGTTTCAGCGTTGACAGGAATGACCTTGTCGTGCATTGTGATTTTAGTTGTTATACACTCGAGTTAGACTACGTTTCGTCTTTTAAATTTCACACTGTCGAAAAGGTTGCCAATAATCTTTGAAATGCACAAATTGTCAAGTTCCTCAGCTTTGAGGCAACTGATCTTTACATCACCTAATATACTAATGCTAACAGACATTACATACTCATGAACAGGAAAATGATCATGTGACAAAAAACAGTCATACATATTTTTGCCATTTGATTTCTCTCTTTGTATTCTTGCATTTACATCATCCACATGCTTCTCAGTTGTTGGAAATGAAACGCCACAAAACTGCTCGACTTGGTCAATGATGTCAACTGCTGGAGGCATCGAAGCAATCTATCTGGCCAGAGTGCTATCTGCTAATTCTCTACTATGTGTTAAGCCACCACTACTCTTCGTGGAACACATTAAGGTTTGTTAACTTTTTCTGATATGAACCATTCCTCAGTTACAAATTCCCCTGTCAAGTAAGATTCGTTTCCAGTTCAACCATGTCTTGTACTTACAAAAGACATGATTTTACATGAAAACAGGGACCATTGGCATGAAAGTAGGTAAGCATATCCCACCAACGATGAAACCTAACTTGGGACAAGGGTGTCCCCCTAAGAGCTAAAACGACCATGTATAAATCCTATCTCGTGCCAATCATGACGTATATTGTACACATCTGTGTCATAAATGAGAGATACAACTAGTCAAATACAAGCATGTGAAATGAAGTTCCTTAGTTCAACTCCACAAAAACCTAGGAGAGAGAGAGAGAGAGAGAGAGAGAGAGAGAGAGAGAGAGAGAGAGAGAGGAACGAACATGTAAGGAGAGACCTGCAGGTGACCTCGACAGTGGTGGAAAGAATGCGTGTTGTGAGGTTCCCCAACCTCAACTCCTCTCTACTCCCACAACTTTCTTTACAATAGTTATAGTTTTGCAGCACTGTACTCACAATCGTACTATACCTCCATTGATTGCAACTTCAACTATTTGAGAAAATCTTTCGACCACTGCTGTAATCAAAAACGCATCTACATATAGACTTAGTGTCCCAGTCATTGAGGACTTCCTCCAGTAGATACTCAGGTATGCCAACACATAGCCTCGCAAAGCTCTCGAGTAGGCATATCCAGTCACAATCTTCTTTGTGGTTGTGGCTGCGTAGATAATACGGTGCAAATCCTGCAATACACTTCCATCCATAATATATTCTAATAGTTCGCGTAAACTACATTAGCTCCAAGGTGGACTGTGACAGATTCCAAATCAATGTTAGGATCGGAGAAAGCAACAATGTCTCGAGACCTTATATAGACTGGTTCATCAAATGTGATGTAGCTGCTGCTCACATTATGTGATTTACATTTTTACGTTGCAGCCCGAAGTGCAGTATGACGAGGGAGGCGAATTCACAAATAGCACATATATTATAACGTGTGATATCAAGTAATCTCCAATCAAGTGTACTACTTCCATATATCCCTTCCAACTTGAAACGTTGGCCACTGATTTCCATTTGCCCTGAACCCATGGCAACTCATCATCTGACAAATTTACTTTAGTTGGACGGTTCTCACTATTAAGTTTATGTATCAATATTTTCAACAGTTATCTGTGCCTTTTTTGACATGAAACTAGAGGCACTGTTCTACATTTGCTTAACTTTTGCAGTTTTGAGATCGGCACTCTAACACAAACTGAGGATCTTGGTGTTACACAACGGGTGCCACCCATAGCGTTAAAAGTGTTTCTTAAATCAACAGTAGCAATATTAACGCCCGTGTTGTTGAACACAAACTGGAAAAAGAATTGTATTGGGAGATTTCTACTGTTTTTGCGCAGTAGATTGTTCAAACTGTCTGATATCACTATAGAACTGCAAAATCCACAAACTGATACGACACTTGTAAGACACTTGATCCATATTTTTCATGTACCTTTAATCCTAGACCTAACTGTATATTAAAAATGAAGCATCTCTGCCTTGTAGCAGAAATAGCTGCTAAATTCCGAAATCCGATCCTCACTGAGGATGTAGAGCAAATATTATTACCACCAACTTTCAAATCGCGCATTGATCACCATTCAAAGATAAGGGAAATTAGAGTTCGTACTGAGGCGTTCAGACAGTCGGGTTTTCCCCCGCGCGATCCGTGAGTGGAACAGAGGAGGGGGGGGGGGGGGGATATGACTTTGGCGCGAATTTTGGCCTCCGCCACACACCGCTTGGTGGCCAGCGGAGTATATATGTAGATGTGAAAGGCAATTGATTTTCGGCTTCAGCTTTGATCGGCCTTTCTTTTTTGGACAAATGATCTTTGGAAGAAGTAATTTCAATTATTCTGGTTTGTTACTTCCAACTTTATCCAAGAACGTGTCTCAATGAGGGGGGGACGGGGCGGCGGCGGCGAGGCAGCACATCTCTTCATATATACTCATGATATTTGCTATTTGTCTAAAACTGACATGGTGAGACCGTGGCTGTGTACAATTAATGTAGGTTAATTCTTACAAAGAAGAAAACAGCAACCAGCCACTATTAATACTGCTATTTATTTAGGTAAATCTGCAATCTTTGTGATAACTTCACATGTGGGGAAATTCTTTTTGGTGTGTGTGTGTGTGTGTGGCTTTGCACAAGATGGTTATGCACAATTAGATAAGTGCTGAATATATTTAGGAATATTCGAAAAACACAATCCTGTAACTTCGCAACAAAATCGCGCGGAATTTTCGACTTGAGTACCATAACCACTTAACCTCACATATTTATTTACGCTGTATTTCATCGTTTGGAGGTTAGTTATTTTCACATAGGGCGCTTCTAACACTGTTTTCTACCGTAGGGCAACAACACACCAAAAATACACTCCTGGAAATGGAAAAAAGAACACATTGACACCGGTGTGTCAGACCCACCATACTTGCTCCGGACACTGCGAGAGGGCTGTACAAGCAATGATCACACGCACGGCACAGCGGACACACCAGGAACCGCGGTGTTGGCCGTCGAATGGCGCTAGCTGCGCAGCATTTGTGCACCGCCGCCGTCAGTGTCAGCCAGTTTGCCGTGGCATACAGAGCTCCATCGCAGTCTTTAACACTGGTACCATGCCGCGACAGCGTGGACGTGAACCTTATGTGCAGTTGACGGACTTTGAGCGAGGGCGTATAGTGGGCATGCGGGAGGCCGGGTGGACGTACCGCCGAATTGCTCAACACGTGGGGCGTGAGGTCTCCACAGTACATCGATATTGTCGCCAGTGGTCGGCGGAAGGTGCACATGCCCGTCGACCTGGGACCGGACCGCAGCGACGCACGGATGCACGCCAAGACCGTAGGATCCTACGCAGTGCCGTAGGGGACCGCACCGCCACTTCCCAGCAAATTAGGGACACTGTTGCTCCTGGGGTATCGGCGAGGACCATTCGCAACCGTCTCCATGAAGCTGGGCTACGGTCCCGCACACCGTCAGGCCGTCTTCCGCTCACACCCCAACATCATGCAGCCCGCCTCCAATGGTGTCGCGACAGGCGTAAATGGAGGGACGAATGGAGACGTGTCGTCTTCAGCGATGAGAGTCGCTTCTGCCTTGGTGCCAATGATGGTCGTATGCGTGTTTGGCGCCGTGCAGGTGAGCGCCACAATCAGGACTGCATACGACCGAGGCACACAGGGCCAACACCCGGCATCATGGTGTGGGGAGCGATCTCCTACACTGGCCGTACACCACTGGTGATCGTCGAGGGGACACTGAATAGTGCACGGTACATCCAAACCGTCATCGAACCCATCGTTCTACCATTCCTAGACCGGCAAGGGAACTTGCTGTTCCAACAGGACAATGCACGTCCGCATGTATCCCGTGCCACCCAACGTGCTCTAGAAGGTGTAAGTCAACTACCCTGGCCAGCAAGATCTCCGGATCTGTCCCCCATTGAGCATGTTTGGGACTGGATGAAGCGTCGTCTCACGCGGTCTGCACGTCCAGCACGAACGCTGGTCCAACTGAGGCGCCAGGTGGAAATGGCATGGCAAGCCGTTCCACAGGACTACATCCAGCATCTCTACGATCGTCTCCATGGGAGAATAACAGCCTGCATTGCTGCGAAAGGTGGATATACACTGTACTAGTGCCGACATTGTGCAAGCTCTGTTGCCTGTGTCTATGTGCCTGTGGTTCTGTCAGTGTGATCATGTGATGTATCTGACCCCAGGAATGTGTCAATAAAGTTTCCCCTTCCTGGGACAATGAATTCACGGTGTTCTTATTTCAATTTCCAGGAGTGTACTTCGCCACAGTGGAATAATAAAAATCGAAAAGGGACGATAATGTAAAGAGTATCTTGAAAATCATGTGAACAGCCGTCTGATGATGAACTTGCCAGTTCAAAACCGGTAACGGCGCTATTTACCTAAATAAATACCAGTATTAATAGTGGCTGGTTGCTGTTTTCTTCTTTGTAAGAATTAACCTACATGATATTTAAAACTTCCTGGCAGATTAAAACTGTGTGCCCGACCGAGACTCGAACTCGGGACCTTTGCCTTTCGCGGGCAAGTGCTCTACCAACTGAGCTACCGAAGCACGACTCACGCCCGGTACTCACAGCTTTACTTCTGCCAGTACCTCGTCTCCTACCTTCCAAACTTTACAGAAGCTCTCCTGCGAACCTTGCAGAACTAGCTCAGTTGGTAGAGCACTTGCCCGCGAAAGGCAAAGGTCCCGAGTTCGAGTCTCGGTCGGGCACACAGTTTTAATCTGCCAGGAAGTTTCATATCAGCGCACACTCCGCTGCAGAGTGAAAATCTCATTCTACATGATATTTGTCCTCAAGTCAAGGATTACTGCAGTTTCAACCATTCCGATGGCTTCTTATTAATGGTCTTTGCGTCTTGGCCTCATCGGCACGCAGATGTAAAGGAATAGGCTGTGTTTCGAAAGCGTGCCATGGTTTTAAGGTGATTTATTTTTCCAATGAATAACAAGTTTTCACCATATTTTTCGCATTGCCGTTTCTGTATTGTTTCAATCTTTGGAACGTATCCATTGTAATTCTTCAGAATGTCTTCGACAACGAACTGGCATTCATCCTCATTTGCTTCCATATTCTCACAATCTCTCCTGGCCGTCCAACAGGACTATGAATTGTACGATCAGACTTGGACAACCTTTTGTAAAATTACCGTGGTACCTACAACATGTGATCAAAAGTATCCAGACACCCCCCCCCCCTCCCCCAAAACATACGTTTTTCATATTAGGTGCATTGTGCTGCCAGGTACTCAGTAGTCATTAGACATCGTGAGAGAGCAGAATGGGGCGGTCCGCGGAACTCACGGACTTTGAACGTGGTCAGGTGACTGGGTGTCAGTTGTGTCATATGTTTGTACGGGGGATTTCGACGCTCCTAAACATCCCTAGGTCCACTGTTTCCGATGTGATAGTGAAGTTGAAACGTGAAGGGGCACGTACAGGGCGACCTCGTCTGTTGACCGACAGATACCGCCAACAGTTGAAGAGGGTCGTAATGTGTAATAGGCAGACACCTAACCAGACCATCACACAGGAATTCCAAATTGCATCATGATCCACTGCAAGTACTACGGCAGTTAGGCGGGAGGTGAGAAAACTTGGATTTCATGGTCAAGCGACTGCTCATAAGTCACACATCACGCCGGTAAATGCCAAACGACGCGTCGCTTGGCGTAAGGAGCGTAAACATTGGACGACTGAACAGTGGAAAAACATCGTGTGTAGTGACGAATCACGGTACACGATGTGGCGATCCGATGGTAGGGTAGGGTATGGCGAATGCCCGGTGAACGTCATCTGCCAGCTTGTGTAGTGCCAACAATAAAATTCGGAGGCGGTGGTGTTACGGTGTGGTCGTGTTTTTCATGGGTGGGGCTTGCACTCTTTGTTGTTTTGCGTGACACTATGTTTTAATCACCTTCTTGCTTCCCATTGTTGAAGAGCAATTCGGGGATGGCGGATGCATCTTTCAAGACGATCGAGCACCTATTCATAATGCACGGCCTGTGGCGGGTTGGTTACATAACAATAGCACCCCTGTAATGAACTGACCTGCAAAGAGTCCTGACCTGAATCCTATAGAACACCTTTGGGATGTTTTGGAACGCTGACTTCGTGCCATCGATACCTCTACTCAGTGCAGCACTCCGTGAAGAATGAGCTGCCATTCGCCAAGAAACCTTCCAGCACCTGTTTGAACGTATGGCTGCGATAGTGGGACTTGTCATCAGGGCTAAGGGTGGGCCAATACCATGTTGAACTCCAGCATTATTGATGGAGGACGCCACGAACTTGTCAGCCATTTTCAGCCAGGTATCCGGATACTTTTGATCACATTGTGTATTTTCAACAGCAATAAGATCAATGTGTCGGACTCGAAATTTCACTTGAGCTATCCAGTCAACCAATTTTGTCGCCATTTCCATTAACGATTTAGTAAAAGTCTTTGACGTAACATCATTAACACCATTTCTTTTAGAAATCTGTTTCTTCGACTCTTTTTTCATGTAATCCTGTGACGCGTCTTCATCACAAAATAAACAATTTGTTTGAAATCTAGTTTTTGAACTGAGGCTCGATAAATGTGCTCATTTTACACTGCACCTAGTGCAGCATAGATTTCCTGAACTTTTCAGGAACAACAGTGGCACATTTCAGCAGACCAACATGTTTACCATCCTTTCTCATCTTTCTTCTCTCTATAAACGCTCGTATTCTTCCGCCTTCACTGTGATTGCATCTAGAACGTTCACAGCATTTTCACCACAAATGAAACATCCAGACACTGCACTGACGAACGTAACAAAACATTGTCACCTGACAACTGTGAAGCATTAAAAATAGGCGCTCTGCCGAAGGATGTTTGCGGCGATGGTAGAGCAACGAAACTGAGAAATCTTAAACATGGCTGTGATTTAGCAACTTCATAAATTTGAAGATGTTGAAAAAAAAAAAATCAGCCAGCCAATTGCAAACCACGCGCCTAGAACCGCTCGGCCACTCTGGCCGGCCCCAGAAACCTATGTCAAAGGCTAAATAAACCTTCGGTTTGCAAACGGTTGGATGATTTTTCAACCTCTTCAAAATTGATACAAATAATGTACTGATACATAAACGAACATGCGTGAACGCTGGAAGACACCACCTAACTGAAAGTAAAGAAACTGAAGTTGGTCGTGATGTGATGTGATTTACAGAAGGGATGTCCCAGAGGAATGGTCGGTATTCATGGATATGACAGCAACGATCATTCGAAGCTAAAAAGCCTAGCAAACATGGACTCTAAAATGCATAACTTTAAGAGCTATGAACACTTGTTCATCTACGCTACAGTGAAACATCTCTTCTATTGATTAGGTGCTCACAGCTCTTAATCTATGCCTCTTTGCTAGACCTTTTTGCTTCGAATGATCGTTTCTTTTATAACCCTGAATATTGACCATTCCTTCCGGGAAACACTGTATAACTGAACAATGGCGATATTTACTTATCAACTAGGTTTTTTTTGTAACTTTCTTTGTCTTTGAAAACCCAATTTGAGGCTCTACTACTTTTCTCCCACAAAATTTTGCGTCAAATTTGTCAGTTCTGAGATGTTGCACGTTTTTCTGCGACGAAACGACTGTTTTTGGGAACGAGAGAAAAATTACCGGTTTCTGATGTAGCTTTCCTATGCGAAAATTTAATGAAATAGCAAAGTTATGCTACGAAATCGATGCAAATGTAATGCTCTACAGTTTTGGTAACCTAGGCTAGTTTTATTAAACGCTTAGTTTCAGAGTTATTTGGAGAAAATAGAAAATATACAAAATTTTGGTGGTTTTCTCTTCAGAATGCCTGGAACTTCACGCAGAAATCGGGGAAAAGTCACATTTTTCATGCTGGGGGTATAATTGTGTGATTAAAAGAGCTTGCGGAATTTCACTAATTTTTGGGAGACAAATCACTTTTGGAACTAACTGTACTGGCATAAATTAGCCTGCCTCCTTGTAACTGGTGGGAGCGCGGCGGCGGCGGCGGCGGCGTGGTGCAAGTGATGTCGATTGTCGGCAGCTTCTCTTTTGTTTTCATAAAAATTATGGAAATGTGTTTATAGGAGACCGTCCAAGTGTGCTTGGGATAGTTTTTTAATACAAACGAAAGAATAATAAAATGTTATATAGAACAGTCTTGATAGCATAAAAACACTTATTCATCAGTGGTGACCGGGTCCAAGCGATTGGATCTTCTTCAGACCGTACTCCAGTGATTAAATGTGGAGGCGACGGCATGGAGTACCTGTGGATACCACCCACCGATGTCGACATCAGTCGGTGTTATCCACAGTTCCTGCTCCACATATCATCACTGGAGTAGGGTCCGAAGACGATCCACATCGGGTCGAAACTGGTCATCAGTTCCGAATAAAAGCGTCTCTTTATGCGATCACGACTGTCCTATGTAACGTTTTATTACTATTTGATTGCGATCGCTGCTGTTCATAATATGTTTACAACGATTATCAATATAACGAACGAACTACCTACGCGCCGGTCCTCATTTAGTGAATTTTAACTAAGACTTATTAAAATCTACTGATTTCCATCAATCAACTCCTTTAGACAAGAAAGGTCCGAGCTTACCCGGAACAGTTGTATATAGGAAAAAAAATAATAAAAAAAACAGTACGCCTCGGGATGCCCTCAAAAATTAAGACAAATCGGGGGAAACCCAGCCGTATGGCAGCCCTGCTACACGAAAAAACTGTTTTCGACTGCCGAAACTGAACAATCGAGTAGGGCGGTGACAAGAAAAGCTTGGCTGGCGTGTTCGCTTTCGTGCGTATAGACACAGATAAAACATTTACATCAATGAAATGATATTATCATGTTGCATTGTTGGTCGGGAGGCCTCCGGGGAAGTTCGGCCGTCGGGTGTTAAGTCATTTCAGGCGACGCCCCATTGGACGACTTGATTCGTTGATAGACTAAAACAGTTTTCGTGAGTGCAATGGACGCAAATCGGTGTACTGCCGGTGAAACAATGAGTGTGCACGATATCAGGTTTGGACGTTTCGAAGACTGTGCTTCGATGTGTATAAGCCTTGAACTACATCATATCAATCAATGAACTGAAACAGCTTCGCGGGTGCCACGCTGTAGGCCGTTCCATAGACGAATATTCTCAGTAAATATGACAGTGCCACGAATTTCAGATTGTTCACACTTTGGAACTGCAGTTCCACATCAAGATGCCGACGACGGCGAGATTGTATGATAGTTTTCTCATTATCTTTAACAGATGTATAACGTATATAAAAATAATATTTTCAACGGAGAATCGCCAAATAAAAGCATCACACGTCATCGCTACCACTCTTATCTCGGAATCCTGCGTAGGGGTGGGATGCAATCAACTATCAGTCGCAACAATAATGCGGTACCTGTTTCCTCTTAAAAATTTTTTTTTTTAGGTCTTACGGTTGTAATTACACGACCTGCGACAAAATTTTCACTGTAACAGTAGCAACATACAAATTAGTGTTTGCTCCACATCCTTTCACACAATGTTCCTACTATTTAGTAAAATAATGGTCACACCTGCTCCCATTCATTCTAAATTTTGCTTACGTGCACAATGTTCTCGTGAAAAACTAATTCAACTTATCGTCTGAGATCAGTGGTACGGTTAGTACAGCCTTACGTGTTCCTTCATTTCTCCAGGAACCAGACCAATCTTTTGACCACCTACAGTATCTTTAAAATTAGTTGGCTCACAGGGAGGGAGGGGAGACATGCAGCTGCGCAGGTAACACCAGTGGCGAGCTGGCTTTCCCTACCACGCCGCCAGTGGTTCGATTGGTAAATCGTTCGTTGCCTCGCTGTAGATGCATTTCTGTGTTCGTCAGATCTCTTTATAAAAAGTGGTATTTTCTGGCATTGAAGAGTTCTGCAGCCGTCAGGTATTGTGAACGAGTGTTTTGTGTCGGCGTTGCATTAATATCAACTGTGCAGCACGTCTAAACACCAGGTTCGCATTATAAGTTTTCGTGTAAGAACACGTTCACTGGCTGTGGAGATAATGTTCTGCTGCGTATATTCTTCCGAGTCCGAAATTAGTGGTGGACAATGCGCGTATTTTGCTCTGGGTAGAAAGAAACGTTCGAATGGAAAGGTCAATCACTCCAGTTATCAGGTCGATGAATTAGCTAACGCTAAAGGGCATAGTTTAATCAGGTTTCCTCCGCATCACGCTCATTTAAATCCGACTGAGACTATATGGGCCTGGGTGAAAAGTAATGTGTTAAAAAACAGCAAGAAATTTACTGTCAATGAGGCTGAAATGCTAACAAAAGAAACCACAGGAGTGGTCTTGAATTGTCAGCCGTACTGAGAAGGTAGTTGAGGAGAGAGATTTGTGAAGGACTATGATGAGTTTAAATTAATACGTAACTTCTCTTGTTGCCATGTTGAAATTGCTTCTTTTGCCAAGAGTGTCACTAAACATTCTAACGCAGTTGAAAAAGAAATTGCGACAGAAGGCAATAGTTAATGAAAAAGCTCATACTCAGTACAAAAATCAATATGTAACTTCTTCACTTACATTGTTGCAAGACCCACAGCAATTTTCGTTTCACAGAAAATTACATTATTTCTTTTAAAAAAAACCTGTTGTTACATGGCTGTTGCAGTAAATATGGAAGTTTCACATATTAATCACATCGCAAAATACTCTCCTCTTTGCGTGCTATCATTTACCAAAATGTTTATAAAATAAAAGGGATTTGTGAATATTTCACTCTGGCTTTTTCACTGGAGCATGCGTTCGTGACACAGCGCTCTATACATACACACCATTTTCTCGAGCCTGGAGAAAGATAGCGATATCTTTCCAAGTTTGAAGACTAATTCAGTATATTATCTACGTTTCATATGCAGCAACATACGACGTAACAAGTGCGAAACGCAAATTTACAGCGACCCTTATTTTTCACACAAACTTTAAGAATTTCTTGCAGTAATTATATCTAATACCGAAATATCTCAATAACTATGTCCATTCGCGATGATGATGATGAAATAAGCTAAAAGATGTGCGAGAATAAGAGTTTATTACCGAATAGTTTCTTTAAATTTGTTTGAATGTAGACTGGCGGCTGCTATTAACTCTGACAAGCGAGCCTGGCACACTCCGCGCCGAGTAGGCCTGGAGTTATCGTCACTTGCTCAGGCGTTCAGCACACGCTGCCAACTACGCTTCCCTCGACACGCTCCGTACTACTGAACTGTCAATAGTAGCGACTAATTTTAAACGCACTGTACGTAACAGCGTGTTGGTCCATCTCTAGAACGTTATACAGAAGCGATTCTGCATGGCATGGATTCTACTACAGTCCGATTAAAATTACCTGATAGTTGACATCTTTCACTTGCCGCTACAGTGTTGCCACAGCCTCTGCCGGCTACCGCTGGGTTATAGGCGACACACAAATACTGTTAATGTGTAACGCGGAGCAATGCTGAAAGTGACTGCCGCGAGGTATGACGGAAATCAGAGAAGCTGAGTTTAAGTGACCTATGACTGAAGTGCGGCACACGACGGGTTCTGCAGCCCTTAATTTAAATCCATGTCCTAACCTAACCACATCTCGTGACGTGCATTGTGTCCGAGGAAACGGCTATCAACAGTCTGCGGCAGAACTAAAATTACGATCGCTTTGTTCACGGCGTTTAAGACTAACCTGCACGACCAAATTCGGGGCAGAAAATTTTCATAATGTTTGTCAGCATAGCCATCTTCTGCAACAAAATTTCAGTTTTAGCGGTAAAAGCAAACTAATTTCTCGCTGTCATTCTTACCTGATAATAGTCTCACGCCGGCTACACAGGATGCCGCATTACGAACCGATGAGCAGTCTTGGTCGGGAGTTGATTCCAATTACAGGTGACACAAGCAGGTTACAAACGAAGAAAGAATGGTATGCACAAAAAAGTAATACGATGATGAAAATGAAAGAACTACAAAGAAAAAATTACATTTAAACTAACTGAATAAAAATGATAAAGTTTTTTGATTAGACTTGGAAGAATAAAAATTTTCGCTGTATCTGACGAGATCCGAACTTTCGATCTTCTACACTCCAGTTTATACGCTAACCATTACGCTATGTCATTACACGTTACACACTGTTGTATTTATGACTTTGGTCTCTTCGCTATAAGTAGTTGACAGCCTTCAAAAATTCGGCTACGTGCAATGTCGTGCGAAGCTAATCTAATGTAAGCCGACCTCTGTGGTAATAATAACTGTATGAATGACGCTGAATCGTGTGTTGTGCGAAAGGATCCAGTAGTTCTTGATTAGTATGTATGAAACGTGTATATTTTATTAGCATCGTTGTGTGTGTGGTTTTTAGTGTGTTATCAAGTGTGATGAAATAAGAAGTCAAATCAGCTACAACGGGTGAAGTGTCAACTATCCCGTAATTTTAATCAGATCATAGAGCTCGGTAGGTTTCCAGAGGTACGTAGCACCATATGTCGACCCACGTCACTAATTTCCGCAAATTACGACCACGTGGTTTGCGAACGCGGAGCTGCGTCGTGGATATGTTTCATCAGCCTCAGATCAGGCGAATTTGGTGGCCAAAACATCAACGTGAGTTCGCTACCCCCATCTTTTGACGTCTTGCTGGTTGATGCCAACGCCAGCGGGAAGGACATCATGCATAAAGGATGCGGGTGGTTCGCAATAATTTTCACGAATCCCACTGCATTCATAGTGCCATCGATTAATACCACAGGTCACAAGGAAGCGTAAGTGAACGTCCCCAAAGCGTAATACTGCTCTCACTAGCCTACGTCCGTGGCGTGTTGCATATTTTGCGCAGCCATTCGCCTGGATGACGTATCCGTACACGACCATCGACCTAGTGTAACAAGAAACGTGAATCATCCTGCAAGGCGACGCGTTTCCACTGACTCATGGTCCAACCTCGATGATGCCATAGCGACTACAATAGTAATTGACGATGTCGTCGGGTGAACATGGGAACACGCGCGGGACGTCTGCTGCGGAGCCCTGTTCAACAACGGACGCTGAACGGTGTGCTCCGAAACACTTATGCCAGCATCTTACTTTGCCGTCACGTATGCCACAGATCGCTGCCTATACTGCTTCACAAGGAGGGCAAGCCTCCAGCCTCCATGTTCTGCGAAGAGGCGTAGACGACGAGTACCTTGACGTCAACTCGTGGGTTCACCGTCCTTCAACCACTTTCCGTAGATGCCCACGACAGTAGCACGCCAACAGCCGACCAAGCTCCGCTTTTCCGAGAAGCTCGTTCTCGGGCGAGCCGCCGGATCATTACAAACTGCCCTTTGTGACAACGCTCGTGGTCTCGCGGTGGGCAATGGTCACAATGCTTTGGCTCAACGGCGTATTTCGTGATTAAAAACGCAGTAGTACTGTCAAAGAAAATGTGGCTCCATGCGCCACGTAAAGCTATGGCAGCAGGCAGCATACTGAGCGGAAGTTCACTGACTCTTCTCCATGACACGAGAGTGAATATTGTTACTATTATTTCCTGTCACTCGTTCGGAACGCATTTCTTGATCATTTCGCATCCGTTGGCCATCTTCATACGTTGGCCGTCTTTTCGCCGGTCAAATGCCACGTGCTTCGTTTGTTTCAGCGGGACTCGGATTGCTCGTCGCCCCCTGGCAGGTCCGGAGAGGGCAGTTGGAAATCTAGAGTTACTCGGAAACCCAATGTTACTCGCCAGCTAAGAGGATCGACTGAGCTGCTCTCGTTTGTAGTCTTGTAGCTATTGTGTAGAATACAAAAGCAGAGGGTCTCATGTTCGAATTGGAAGGCCATATGTTCGAGTCTCGACAGAACTTTTTCCTTGTTTTAATTTTTTCGTCCGTAGTATGAAAGTACAGAAGCGAAAACGACCCCAAAAGCAGCGGACTGCGCCAGAAAAAAACAGTCATTAGGACAGTGCAGGCCGACTGCAAGGATGGCCCGTCGCAGACTGAGGGGCGCTGGTTACGCCGTGTGCGCGGCCACCGGCTTCAGCCGCACCACTCGCCAGTTCCTCTCTGAGGGCAGAGGCAGGGCGACAGCCGGTCTGATGGGCGTGCCTCGTGCAAACTAAATATTAGTTCTGTGTTTGTGTTGTTATCTGTGGAAGTTAAAATATTGATCCAGGGAGCGGGCGAGCGAGCAGTAGCAGCTGCGGCGGCGGCGAGAGGAGCGGCAACTCTTGACTACTACTCGCTAGCACCCGCGTACACTCCGACAGCCACCCCAAGCGTCCGCACGAACAGGCACACCCCTTGCCTCTCTCTCGTCCTGTCCTTTACTGTCTATCTACCTCTCTCTCTCTCTCGCTATCCCCGCCAGCTCTCCCGCCCCAGAATTTAACACACAATTACCAATCAAGAGATAGGAGCAAGAGCGTCCGCCATTGTTCTGACGGTGTGGCAGCGCGCCGTGCGGCGGGCTCGGGGTGGGGGGCGTCGCTGGTAGCGGCAGCACAGGCGGCGGTGGCGGAGGAGGAGGAAAAGGATGATGATGACGGAGGTGGGGAAGGGAATAGGGAGGGAAGCGACGAGGCGCAGCGGCCGCCGCAGAACGGCAGCAGTAACCTGTATGTGAGACAGACACACACAGGAGATGGCTGCACCGTACACCCCGTGACACCGCGCTCTGCAAAGCTCTGCTACGCTGGCCTACATCGAATGGATGACAGGCGGCAGCCCTAACTCTGCCTGCACTTAACCCCCCCCCTCCCTCCCTCCACCATCACCGCATGCAGAAAGACAGTTATCTCGAAGTAGTACACGCCAAAAGGAGGCACCTGTAGAGCCAAGTTTTTAGAATCACAAACCTGTAAGAAAGCTGCATGGTAAAATTCGATTCACACTGGACATCAGTGGGACACAAGTACCAACACCATCAAAGGGAGGTGTGTTCATACTAGACAGAACATCAACATATTATTTCAAATAGCCCACTACAACTGGGTTTGTGTGGTGTAAAATGTCAGAATATAGTACCAGAATTAAGAAACTAACAATGACTGCATTTATTAATGACCAAAGCAAAATTCACAATGGTAGCTGTGAGGTGAATTAAAGAATACAAAAAGACACATCCAAACATTCCAAACCAGCAAGAAGAGAAGTACCAAATAACACAAAAAACAAATCCATTTTCTGCTGAACAGAGCTGACTTTTTCACTGGCAAAGTGACAGATTCTTTAATGAAAATTGTTAGACTGGTTTATGTTCTTATTTCTGCAAAATTTGGACACTTTTTCTTTGTATAGATATTGTACAACTTGTATAATTTTCACTTTCAGGTACTTGGGCTCTTTTCTGGAAGAACACTCACTGAAAATAGTAGCCTAACTTATCACAAAACATTAACTTCTGAAGTTAGCAGACAACACTATTTTTTCGCCACCACCATCGACACTTGCTTCCCAAGAAACCTTGCAGTGACATGCAGTTCTGCTCTGTCGCCGGTTAGAGTGAAAGGCACCGTTCAAAATGTACTGTGGAATATGTCGACATCCTGTATGAACTGACATTTAGATTGTGTTATCTTTACAAAAAAAAAAAAAAAAAAAAAAAAAAAAAAAAAAAAAAAAAAAAAAAAAAAATGGCTCTGAGCACTATGGGACTTTAAACATCTGAGGTCATCAATCCCTAGAACTTTGAACTACTTAAACCTAACAAACCTAAGGACATCACACACATCCATGACTGAGGCAGGATTCGAACCTGTGTTATCTTTATTAACTGAAAATTCTGTAGATGAGATTCATTGTGCAGAGGCTAGAAAATACTTAAACATTTTGGTAAAATGTGTTGTAGCACACTTTCTAATCACACAACAATAGGCACATACCAGGTTACTTGAGTGTCCAGTAAACAAGAGATCCACTATTGCATTTCATTTGTTGCAGTATTTAAATAATATGAACTCTTGCTGTGCAGTTATACATCACAAAACACATTACATTCTTGTGTGCACCTGTGAAATGATCGTGCTGCAAACATTTACATTTTTCAACAGTCAACAATGTTAATTTGCAGAAAATGGAGGGAATAGACAAATAGTTCAAAATGTTTCTAAACTTTAAACTATGTTTTAGCAAATGTGAAAGTACTGTGTGCTGCAGTTGCCCTAGGACAACAAAAGCAGATATAATAGTATTTTTTAAGGAGGGAAACTTGAAAATAATTCTAGTTCTATCATAGTTATACTTTATTTTATGTCTGTGCTGTCACAACATATTATACTCAACCTGGATGAAAATAAACTATCACAAAAAATACAGAAAGAGCCACAAGATGCAAATAAATTGATCTATTCAAATTGTTGTGCCTTGAGTTTCCAAGTCAAAGAGTCTTTATTCAAAACCACAAGAGGAAAAGGAAGAAACAAAGATGTGATGTTACAAAAAGTTTATAGAGAATACTGGGTAGGCTTTCATATAAAGTTAGAAACAAAATAAATGTCTCTTCTTTTACAAACTGCATTAGATTCTTATGGGTTTATCAATTCTCTCACTCTGGTGAATTATGTGTGGTATTTCCTCTGTAGTTTCACAAAGAGGAAAGACTACTTGCAAACAGAAAATTTTTGTGTAATGTATGAGCCTGACAAAGACTGTATTAGCCTTGGCCTTAGTGCAGTTGTAATTAATCACAAACTTTTAAATTTACATTATTTGTTTCCTCCATCCTCAGAACTTGAACCAATATTTTTTTCTTCAAAAACACGAAATTTCCCTGTCCAGCCATCATTTATTGAAGTATTGCTCTCCTACTTATATCGCCAGCCAGGTTCAATATTATAGCATTAGGTGGGGTTCCCACTGCAAATTTTTCAGCCCACTGCTTTCCCTTCCGACATCTATTGCACAAACTGATGCACGAGTAAAAACGAATGAAAGTGTTGACCTTACTCAGTAATTTAAAATAATTCACATATATTTGCTTAGCACTCCTCCCCCCTCTTGTCATACTTTCATGAGCCCAATTATCACTTGACAGAAGGTCTCATCAAAAATGAGTAAGTTTGAGGAAAAAGGATTTGAGCACGGAGGGGAGGGGGGAGTTTGGTAATGGAATTCCAAATCGAAGACTTTTGAGACAGGTCACCTGGGAGGACATGGGGCCTACGAAACTGGTCATTTATGCCATTTTTTGAAATGTTACTGTCACATGTGTAATTGCTGTACCTTCAAGAGTAACACACAATAAAAAAAGGGCCAAGCTTCAAGATTTATTTTTCATATTTACTTTAGTTCTTTGATAGATTACAAATTTTAAAACTACGACAGAAAGCATACCTATACTCCCAAGAAAGAAAGGTTCAAGGTGAGTTACTGAGCCATTTCTTCCCCTTGAGCTTCCAAAATTTCTTAGTCGCACAACAAATGTGACATATATGCAGCAGAATTACAGCAAACTACAAAACCTAACAAGTACATGCACGATATGTCAATGCAATCATACTGGCTCAGCCGTTCATGACAGCAGCTGTTACATTCTTTAATGTTTCTTTCGAAATAATTCTAGAAATTGACAACGGAAGGCAGCACCAGTCAAGTGGCAGGTTGCAAGACATGCCTACATTGTTCTCATATGAAATCGATCCAGCTTTCAAGTGATAGGTGGCTCACGTGTCGAGAAAATTGGAGCCCAACCTATACTCAGGTGCAACCTTTTTAACATAAAAGTTTCGCCCCGAGCTATGCTAGGGCTTGGTCTCCAAAATGTTAAAGGAAATGTTTGGTAACAGCACACACTGATACCAAAATTGCACTATATAACACATGTCTGTTGCATTTAAAATGAAAAGAAATTTGGACACTATACAGTAACCAGTTGCAGTAATATTATAAATAATTAAAAATTGGATATAAATAGAAAATATGAGAACTGTTTCACATGCAGATAACATGTCTAATGCTTGAACTGCGTGATTCTCTCCTTCTGAACTGCAAACTGTGGCTCTCTCCAAGCAGTACCAGCACATTTGTAACTAGTACTGGTAAGCCACCACAAACCAAAATTATTGCCTGACACTTTTTTCATTTATAAATTAATGAAAATACATACCATACACAACGAGATTTCATAACATAAAGCATCCTTTCTCATGTGTACTAGAGTTATATGAAAATAGTAAGTTCTGGCAAAGTGTTAATGCGTATTATTTCTGTATATAAGAAATTACTGGCTGTCTGCATTAACTTGGGCATTTCACCTATTGTTGCTTGCATACACATAATAAACAAATTATAATTTTCAGTCATGAAGTTTTAAATGTCTCATCTTTCGGGTGACAACAGTAATTAATGCTTCTGACACACAAACAGTGTGTTAATCATATGTGCCTTTTTGTATTACAGCCACATTGTGAAAGTGTGAAAAGTTGAATCTGCAGATGAACAGTCAAAACAAAAATGCCATACAATATTGGAATATACTGCAACAGTAATATCTAATCACATTTGTAGGCCAAATGCCATAACAAAGGTAACACAAAATTCTTTCAAAATTTTGTGAACAGTTTCAATGAGACTGACAGGCTTCTCTCTTTTCCGAACTACTTATACCTTGATGTGGTTTTAAATGTTTGTCAATACCTTTCTACAGTTAACCTATAAACCCTGATTTTTTGTGATACTCTGTCTTTTTCTCAGTATTAGATAGGATCTGACACTGACAATTCTGCAGCCACAATCTGAAGGTTCTCTGTGATTGTAGACATTATTTCTCTCTGTACATATACTTTAGATCTTTATTTCAATTTTCTCATTATGTTTAAACTTGACTTTATGCCAATGGCACAAATGTGGAACAAGTAACAAATTCACCTATTTACAGACAAGCAATCAGATTGGAGATATTGTTTCCTTAAGCTAACTAACAGAACAGATTCTGCACATGAAATACAATGAAATTTAATCTTGTTCATGTTTGTCAATGGCGTAGTACTGGCGGACGTGAGGAAAAATGGAGGAGAGGGAGACAGAATTTTATATTGAACTGCATGTGTGAATTAAAACGTACATATAAAATGTTGATCCTGCAAATTTATTCTTTTATTTATATAAAGTTTCAAACAAATATCAGACAACATTTAGTAAGCCATACAGTTTAAGGATACGACTGCAAACTTTTAATGCATATGTACTACTATTTTTTTGGAAGTAGTACTAAATGATAGGCCTATGCCAAAGTAAGGTACACATAGTTCAATAACTTATATAAAAGGAAGAATTATGGAGGGCAAGGGGGACGAGGGCTGGAAGACAGTTAGATGAGGTGAAATAATAGCAGCAGTGTTAGTAGCATGTCTAAGATCTGTACAACCCAGTGAACTTCACACAGTGCAATGAGGCTGCCATGAAATGCTGGTGTAATTTCAATTTCATGTTACCCCACAAATGTTTTAAATATGTGAGCCAAACAGTGTTTCAAATAAACGTGCAGCTACTTGCAAGGGAGTTTCACAGCCCTTTTGCATTGTAATAAAAGCATTCCATTTTTGCATGTTTTCCACAAATTAAACTCTGTGCAAAAGTTGAGGGAACATCTGAAATGGACATAATTTCAAATGCTACATAAGACTTTAACCAGAAGTAGATTCCAGAATGAAACATCGCTGTAATAGCTACTTCTGCAGAAGTCCATCCTCCTCAAAAGTAGACTTACTCATTATTAGTACTAGTTCTGGAATTACGCAATGGTTTACTATGAGAAATAAGTTTCTTCACATAAAGTTACTATGGAAATCAGATATATCTCATTTGTGAGTGAATGAATCGCTGCCTTCTTTAACAAGAAGCAAATTATTTGAATATGATTTTAGAAGAGAAGTTGAAATAGCACATCACATGATGCACAGTGGTTACTTACCACAACAGGCAGGAAACCCCTTACAAGCAAGTGAGATTAAGAAAATGTTCACTTTTATGATGCTAAAAGTTTGTGGCAGCTGAAAATATAAAAATATTGTTTCAGAAAAGTATCCTGAGTGAATACAATTTCTAATTTTAGGTAACTGAAAAGGACATTGGGAAATTAATACACTCTGATAACACAAATATCGAAGACCTAACAGCACTGTTAGACAAACCCTTATTGTTATTTACATCTACATTTTCCTAGTTTGACATCTATACTGAATTATGAAAACTGGACACTTCATGCAGACTGTTCTTGTATATTGATGTGCCTACTAAAACATCTGGTAACTATTACAGTATATATGATATTGCGACTATCTACCTTCTCATTAGTTATTTCCTTTCATTAATGCTAATTTTAATTTCAATAAATGTCAAATGTGTGGACTGAACTGTTATGTAAGTCTCATATCCTTAGACATAGCTGGAGATAACAAAGCCCACATTTTTAAGTTCTGGTGATACACAAAACTAACCCAGAATGGGAAGTATTTTCTCCCCATATCCCCTGAAATCTACCAATAACAAGCATGCACACTACCTTAAGTTTACTTATTACCAGTATTCAATTTTGCTTGTGTCTCAGTATTCCCACTAAAATCATCTCCTTCCTTTGACTTTTGAGGACATTTTACCTGTCCACATCACAGCAACTTCAGCATCAAATGTCATAAATTTGCTTGGCAGAACATTATGACCACCGGCCTACTATTGATATAAACCTATGCAGGGGATAGCAGTGTCACCTGGCAAGGGATGATTGCTAGTGCACAGTGCACCATGATGTTGATGTGTAGAATGGGGAAGACATGTGATCCATCTGAGTTTCAGCGAGGGCAGATTGAGATGGGCCGAGGCTCAGCACAAGCATTTCAGAAATTCATGACTTGTTGGGTGTTTGAAGAGTGCTCTGGTGACTGTCTTCAACACATGGCAAGACCAAGGTGAAACTGCATTCAGATGTTTTAGGGTTGGGTGGCTGCCCATCTTCACAAATGTTGGACATTATAGGCTGGGCAGACTGGTTAAACAGAACAGGCAGTGAACTGTGGCAGAACTAACATTAGACTTTAATGCTAGGCAGAGTACAAGTGTGTTGGAACACAAAGTGCACTGAGTACTCCTAACGATGGACCTCCTCAGCCGACGACCCATCCAATGCCAATGTTAACACCATGTCAATGGCAACTATAACTGAAATGGGGGTGTGATCATTGGCACTGGACGCTGGTGCAAAGGCAGAGCATTGCACAGTCTGACAAATCCCGATACCTTCTTCCTGTCAATGAGAGGGTGAGAATCCGCGTCTTCCAGGGCAACAGCTCTTTGACACCTGTACTGCAGGAGGGAGACAAACTGCCGACAACTCCTTTACGCTCTGAAGAACATTCATGTGGGCATCCAAGGGTCTGGTGGAGCTTGTGCGAGGCATCATGATGGACAAGGAGTATTGTACACTGGTTGCAGACCATGTACATCTCCTCAAAACGATCATGTCTCCTGGCGGCAGTGTCAGTTTTTCAAGAAGACAATGTGCCATGTCACAAGGCCAGGAGTGTGGTGGAGTAGTTCGAGGAACACAGTGGTAAGTTCCAATTTATGTACTGGCCACCCCCACCCCAGTTCTCCAGATAGTAACCCAATCAAAGAAAGCCGGGATGTGACTAAATGTGGCACTAGAGCACATTGCTCCCCCACCTAGAATTTATGGGAATTAGGTGACCTGTGTGTGCAGATGTGGTGCACAATCCCTCCAACAATCTACCAAGCCATCATTGCTTCCGTGCCATGACGTTGTGCCGCTGTTACCCATGCCAAAGATGGACATACATAAGGCAGGTGGTCATTATGTTCTGGCTGGTAAGTGTATATCTTAAGATGGATTCAAAGAATACAACAGAGCAGCAAAAGGAGTCACTACTACTTTGATGCACCTGTGTAGACTTCACCATCATCATGATGCTCACTTACAACATGATGAAATACAAATTTAAAAATACATGGTGGACTTTCAAAACAGCCACTGTGGGAAATGATTCTCTCCCTTTAGAAGCAAACTGACTGGTTCTACAGGTGCCACTAAGTTCTGCCACGTACAAATCTCGGATGATCTCATTGCTTGGAAATGATTTACGAAATCTTTTCTGTTGATAGTGCACTTTTGGGCATTCAGCCAGCTGTTGATTTCATTTTACATGTAATATTTCAATGACTAACCCAATCACCTTCTTCAGGTACTGCACGCTGCGCTATTACATGGATTCACTGCCCTGATTTCAACCAGACTGGAAACTATTGTTGGTGCCATGCTGCTATTTATGGTCAAGTTAGAATCCTGGCAGTCACATTGATATTTATTTGTTTTTCAGAACCTGCACTGTTATTCCATGGAACATATTCTCTCTGTACTTTTCAGCTCTGGTGAATGAGATGCCTGGTGAGCTGTTAATAAACTGAGTGCCAAACAGCATAACTTGTTTGAACTGAAACATCCCCAATTTATTAGGTTTTCTAGCATCTTGAAGAAGATGATGCTGTAATTATGCCCAATAATGTAAACTGTTGCCTTCCCTGTCTTCTCCCCCTCCCCTATGCAAGAACATTTGTGTACTTGTTACAGTACACTAAATAATTCAAGAGCTTCAGACTCACAGAGGGTAAAAAGTCCACACCAGCTTCCTCTGTCACTCACTAATAGTGTGACTTCATGAGCCTTCCTGCCTCCCTCTGTTGTAAGTTAAGCATATTACTCCTGTTCCTAGTCATAAACAATATCATAACAAGAGCAGCAAATATGAACCATTGCAGTTAAACTGAGTTTTGTTTTCAGTTCTGCAGATATGTTGGTTCACATGTTCATTATGGATGAAATATTCAGATTAATGGAAGCATTTTGTACTGCTTTGCCAGCTCACAGCCAAACTGTCATCCTTCAACCTAACCAAGACCGCAGATTACACTATAAATCAGGATTATTTGTTGGTGCTTCCGGGATTTCAGAAGACGACTGTGTGAAAACTACAAGACATACAGAAAAATGACGTACATCATAGCAAAGAGCATCTCTGCAAGTTATTCACCACGATGTGGTTACACCATTGAGCTGCTGTGTCAGAATATGTAGACAAATCATCTGTTCCATGTTGTCACATTGAATTCTGCAGATCAGAAACTGAATTAACAGACTTACAAAGCTAGTAGCCACTTCACAAAAACTTTGGAGAGATGCTCTATCCACTGGTGTGTGTCTATTTTCTGTATCTCCTGTAGTTTTCAGTCACCTTCTGCACCCCCCATCCCTGGAGGGAATTACGAATAACGCTGTATTTTGTTTCAAGTTTGTCTTAATAAGATAGTTGACACTTTCTTATAGTCCACAGTTGTATTGCTCTGCATATACCAGAAGGTGGCCATCTTATAAGATGATTCCTTTTTTTACATGTCGTATTCTGTCAGTTCTGTCACACAGGAGATGTCGAATGAGTCAAGTTATACACTATCAGGCATGAGCTACCACTGCTGGCTACTTCTGTGAAGTACACTAACATAATATTATGACTAGCACTAATCTATGCAGACTGATGGTTATGGTAATTCGCCTGTTTTGAGATGTTAGGAGAAAAACAGCTACTTTGATAAAAGCCGTTGCTCCTCCTCCTATACTGCCCAACTGCTACTGCTATCTAATACTTCAAACAAAGCATTTTAACTGTACACAAATACAGTGCCTATATAGTGGCAGTATCACGATCTACAGCATGTCTGCTGATTTCGGAATGTGTGCCTCTGGAAGTTAACATATTTGTTGATGAAATAATCTGGCAGTCTGTATGCTAGTGAATGTTAGCTTATATATAATAATTAATTTTGAAATTCTATTGATACTGTTACTCCTTTCAAACAAAGGAATGAGCACTACAGTATCAGTATGTTGAAGGGTTATGCAGATCACCCACATACTAATGTTTTGCGGCAGAATTCTGGGAAAAAGCATGGCTTATTTTTGGCCCAATGTGGTATTTCTCTGGGGTGGTGCTAAATGGTGAGTCTTTGGTAGTTCAAGAGGAGGACTGGTTATTGTTGCCAGTCTTCTGTTACCATGCACTTTGCGCAAGCTTCAGCAACGACTCTCAGGCATGTGGAACACTGTGTTGCAGAGCATGAGAATCTTGGCTTAACTGCTAAGATTATGAAGGTGACATAAATTCCCTTAAAACTGAATCAAGAAAGTTCAGTGTCAAGGTTATGGAACACACTGACTGGGAAGATATCTGTCAAGACAAAACAACTGAAACTGAAGATTCCAGCTACCTCTAGCTGCATTAGGATCACACAGCTATGTAGAACTTTGAGTGGAAATGAATTTCCTATCTGCTCATAAGAATATAAATGACTGTTTCCTGACAAATAATAATAATACTAATAATAATAAACCTCTGTGGGATCATTCTATAGTCTAACACAGCTCAGAAGCAGTCTATGGGCAATAAGAGACCTAAGCAGAAGTAAATGCTTCAAGTAATGTGGTTTTTTAATTGTGACTAGAGAAGCCTGGGGTGGGACTGAGAGGGGCCGTGAGGCATTTATGTTTGTAGCAGTCAACGTATGAAATGTGTACTTCAGTTGTGGCCTATGGGTGCATCTTGGATAGGAACTCCAGCCCAATTACTGGGTCTTTGGTTTCTATCTGCACTGCTGATTGTTGACCGTGATCTCCGCTCTATATCATTCGTTTAGACTTCTAGTGCCCTTGTTATGTTTTGTTGACCGTGATCTCTGCTCTATATCATTTGTTTAGTCTTATAGTGCCCTAATTATGTTTTTTCGTGTGAACTGAATGGCAATCTCTCTGTAATCTTGGTAGGTTTACTGGAACCGAGCTTAGATGTGAGACAAATTTTGGTAGAAAATTCTTCTGCGAAGACCAAATTGCTTAATTATGTTCAGTTACAGTCCTGATTTCATTTTGGATCTATGCTCAAATGTTATGGTGAATAGAAACACACAGGAGCCTAAGGAACAGTCTGAAGAAAGGGACATCACCGAAGTGAAAAGTGTAATGAATAGGATAAATCAATGAGCCTGAGAACGATTTTTTTCTTTGAACATTATTACATTCAGCAATGATGTATATTTGTGAAAAATGTTAAGTTGCATTACACTGTGGAGTCCACATTATACTTCACGTTCTCCTTCTACTGGCAAAGTAAGCTCAAACGCTGGAGGAAAAGGAGTAGTTTTCATTTCATACCAGAAACAGAACACCTCGTTAGCTTTAGCGATGTTACCTTAAATTTATGTTGAATGGACAATTAATCAATTAATACTGCACTGACATCAATTTCAGATATGAATGCAAAATATCAGTTTAATCAGATAACAGGAAGTGGAGTATGTATTTATTAAGCAGTTAATAGCACAGAAATGATTGTAAACGAGTGAAATGAATAAAACCTTATTGAAGGTGAGAAGGTGGGGGTTGATTGCAATGAATTTCCTTCATGCTGATGGGTAGACAAGCTACCAATCCTCTGCACAATCCTCATTTACGTGGAGGACTTTTGAGTAACACTAAAATTTTCTTCCTTATTTAGATTTACAAGAAATTTCTTGCTTGCCATCAGGCAATATGTGTGCTAACCTGAAACAAGTAATACATCAACAGTTGTATTCTGCAAACAATGTGAAGCGCATGGCAGAGGGTACTTCTCACTGTACCAAACATAGGCTGAATTTCCAGTTCCATTTGCATATGGAGTGCAGGACAGATGGTCGTTTAAATGTTTCCATGTGCACTGTAATTCGTCTAATTTTGTTTCTGCTGTCTCTACATAAGTAATACATAGGGGGCTGTAGTGTATTTCTACATTTTTCACTTAATGTGGAGTCTTGAGAATTTCGAAGCAGTCTTTCATGAAGCGGTTTTTTTTTTTTTTTTTTTTTTTTTTTTTTTTTTTTTTTTTTTTTTTTTTTTTGGGGGGGGGGGGGGGGGGCAAAACGGCTACAGTCATTAACACCCGTTCTGTGGCTTATGGAAGGGGAAAAAAATTAAATAAATAAATTGGAAGTCAGCAGCAATGGGAGCGGAATTCCAAATGTGGGGAAACTAAAAAACAGACGGAAAGCTTAGAAAACTAGAAAACCACTATAGAAGGGGGGGGGGGGGGGTGTTTTCCCCAAAAAGCGCTTCGAATGACTGACATCATCTCAATGACACCGATAAACTCAAGGACGTGATCGGCTGAGCGCATGTCATCTGCTAAAATGGAAGTTCTAACAGGCGACAACTGTAAACGGGCACGTAGCAGAGTAAAGTAGGGGCACTGAAGTAAAACGTGTCTCACAATCCACAGTTGAGAGCAGTGGGGGCAAAGCGGGGGAGGATCGCCACTTAAAAGATGTCAATGGCTAAAAAAGACAGTGCCCTATCCGGAGTCTAGTTAAAATTACCACCTTCCAATGACGAGTTCGGGAGGAAGAGGTCCAAGCACAGGGAAGAGCTTTCACGTCCCGCAGTTTATTATTGGGAAGTGTAGACCAATGTGCGTGCCATAAAAGAGCAGCACGACAACATAACACACTCTGTAGATCGGCAAAGGGAACCACGCGAACAGCGGCCGCCTCGTTTCCACAGATACCAAGGTGTCCTGGGATCCTGAGGAACGCCACAGAGATGTGCCCCAAGTGGCAAGTGGAGGCAGTCCTGAATCTGGTGGACCAGAGGGTGGGCAGAGTAACGAGCTTGGAGACTGAGGAGAGAGCTGAGCGAATCTCAGCATATAATATACTGTATTAGCTGGTGGCAACAGATCTATTGGACAGCCTGGAGAACAGCATAAGGCTCCACAGTAAAAACTGAAACTGGTCGGGAAGCTGAAATCTATTAGGGGTGTTGAGAACAATATAGGCACTCCCAACACCAAATGATGTTTTTGAGCCTTCAGTGTAAATAAATGTGGCATCCCTCATTTGTGCGCATAGCGCAGAAAGTGCCTGACAATAAACAAGAGAAGGGGTACCATCCTTGGAAAGCTGACAAAGGTCACAGGGCAGGCAGGTCTGGGGGCGGAGCCAAGGTGGTGCTGTACCCCCAGTTGTCAAGAAAGTTTTAGGAAAGTGGAAGTAAAGAGAATGTAGCAGTAGATGGAAGCGAACTCCCAGTGTCAGTAGAGAGGAAGGGCATCCTGCATACCCTAAATCCAAGGAGGCATAAAAAAAAGACGCCAAAGAATAAACGGTCGAGCAGAGGAGTAAACTATGCATCCATAGTCCAATTTCGAGCACACTAAGGCACGATATAGGCAGAGAAGGACCACTTGGTCGACTCCCCACGAGGTACCATTCAGAACACGGAGGGTGTTGATAGATCGCAGGCAGCAAGCCGAAAGATAGGAAACATGGAAAGACCAGCACAGTTTTCTGTCAAACATAAGTCCCAAGAATTTAGCGACGCCCATGAACAGAAAGTCAACAGGGCTTAGATGTAGGGAAGGCGGAAGAAACTCCATGTGACGCCAAAAAAAAAAAGGTCTTACTGGGGGAAAAGCGGAAGCTGGTTTTGGAGCTCCAAGAGTGGAGGCAATTGAGACATCCTTGAAGATGTCGTTCAAGAAGGCTGGTCCATTGAGAGCTGCAGTAGATTGCCAAATCATCCACAAAGAGGGAGCCTGAGACATCGGGAAGGAGACAATCCATAATTGGATTTATGGCGATGGCAATCAGTACAACGCTTAGCACAGAGCCCTAGGACACCCCGTTTCCTTGGGAGAAAGTATGGGTTTCCTTGGGAGAAAGTATGGGAGAGAATAGTGTTCACCTACACTTTAAATGTGTGCTGTCATAAAATCAGGAATAAAAAGGGGTAGCCGATCTTCAAAGCCCAAAGACAACAGTGTGTGGAGGATGCCTGTCCTCTAACAGGTATGGTATGCTCTCTCCAGATCAAAAAATATTGCTACCATTTGGCGTTTGCTGAGAAAATTGTTCATGATATAAGGGGAGAGAGCAACAAAATGGTCAACTGCAGAAGGATCTTTCAGAAACCACAATGGGCAGGTGTTAAAAGGCTTCAGGACTCCAGCCACCAAGCTAAACGGCCTTTCACCATACGCTTCAAAACCTTACAAACACTACTCGTGAGAGAAATGGGGCGATAGCTAGATGGGAGATGTTTGTCCTTTCCAGGTTTTGGAACAGGAACAATTATAGCTTCCTGCCATCTTCAGGGAAAAATACTGTCAGTCCAAATTCGATTATACAGGCAAAGGAGGTAACCCAGACTATGGTATGATAAATGCAGCAGCATTTGGACGTGGACACTATCCGGTCCTGGGGCGGAAGATTGAGAAGAAGAGAGTGCTTGTTGGAGTTCCCACATGGAAAGAACAATATTATAGGTTTCGCTATTTTGAGAGGAGAAAGCAAGAGGTTGCACTTCCGCAGCACGTTTCTTCGGGAGAAAGGCTGGCGGGTAATTTGAAGAGCTCGAAATCTCAGTAAAGTGTTGACCCAATGAGTTAGAAACTGTGACTGGGTCCACTAAGGTATCACGCACGACAGTGAACCCAGAGATCGGGGAGGAACTAGGCACGCCAGATAACTGTCGAATTCGACTCCAAACTTCTGAGGAGGGAATGAAGGTGTTAAAAGAGCTAGTAAAGAATTCCCAGCTTGCTATTGCGGATGACACAATGGCATCACGCACATAACTGCTTAAAGCGGGTACAGTTGGCCAAAGTAGGATGGTGGCAAAAAACGCAAAGAGCAAGTCTCCCCTTGTGTATAGTGTCACGGCACGCCTCGTTCCACCAAGGAACTGGGGAGCGTCGGGGTAAATTGGAGGTGCGAGGTATTGAATGTTCCGCGGCTGTAAGAATAACTTCTGTAACATGAGTGACCTGATCATCGACACTAGGAAAGTGACGGTCATCGAATGTCGGTAGAGACGAAAAAAGTGTCCAATCAGCTTGGGCAAACTTCAAGTGTCTCGGGCAGTTGTGGCTGCAATCGAAGGACACATGGAAAATGGTCACTCGAGTGTGTATCAGCAAGAGTGAACCATTCAAAGCGGCGAGCTAGCTGAACATTACCGACCGAAAGGCCCAAATGAGAGAAATTTGTCGTGGAGGCAGACAAAAATGTAGGTGCCCCAGTGTTGAAGCAAACAAGATCCACTTGGTAGAAGAGGTCAATCAACAGAGAGCCTCGTGGACAAGGACGCGGAGATCTCCAAAGTGGGTGGTGGGCACTGAAGTCCCCAACCAGCAACTGGGAGGGGGAGGGGGGGGGGGGGGCACTGACCAAGGAGATGAAAGAGATCAGCTCTTGCCATCGGTGTGGAGATGGAATGTATAAGGTACAAAGAGAGAAGGTGTATCCAGAAAGGGAAAGACGGACAGCAACAGCTTGGAAGGAACTGTTTAAGGGGGTTGGGTGATAATGGAGAGTATCATGGAGAAGAATCCTAAGTCCCCCATGTGCTGGAGTGCCATCAACAGAGGGGAGATCAAACCGGATTGTCTGGAAATGAGGGAAAACTAAGCGATTGTGGGGACGCAGCTTTGTTTCCTGGAGACAGAAGATGACCAGCGAGTAGGATTGTAAGAGGATCGACAATTCATCCCAACTGGCTCTAATACCGCAGATATTCCAATGGATAATGGACATAGGGTGGACAGAAAAGGGAAGAATCTTACCATGGTTGCTCTCAACTCAACAAGTGCTGAAAGCCGGTGGCCGACAGCATGCCATAGCATTCAGCCACAGGCAGAAGATCCTGATCCATAGGTTGTTCGGGGGCAGCTCCTGCCACTAGCGATTGGCTAGTTGATTGGCCGCCAGCAGTGCGCCTTGGCGACACGGAACACGGACAAAGGCGGTTACCTACAGGTGGCACTGTAGATGAGACACGCCGTGGTGGAGAAGAAGAGGAACTTGGTTTTTTACGAGCCTTCTTGGCAACGGGATGTTGAGATGAGGGAGGTATCAATGGTTGTAAAGTCGGGGGTACATATAAAATCTTCGCGTGTAGGCTCTTTTTTGGAAGTCCAGGTGTCTGATTTTGGGGCTCATGATTTAGCAGGAGCCGATGAAGGGCGAGCCATAGACTGAGCAGGTGATTGTGGGTAGGTTGAACAGGTGATCTCTGTGCTGGCCGATCTGATGACCGTGGCACTAAAGGTGAGATCACAAGCCTGCATGGCTGCCTCCATAGTAGGCCGAGGAGATGCAAGGACAGTCCTATATTTACCTGCTGGGGGCACAGTGGGATTTCGACTGGTGAATGACTTACGAGCAGCAAATGTAGATGCCTTTCCCTTCACTCCGATTTCCTGAATAACCCGTTCATCTTTGAAAATGGCGCAATCTCTAGTGGAAGCAGTGTGGTCGCCCATACAGTGTACAACAAAGGGATGGAGGTGAACAAGCACCCTCATGGGCATCCTTGTCACACTTAACACATTTGGCCGGATTAGAACACGACTAGCTGGTATGATTAAACCGCTGACACTGATAGCAACGTGTAGGGTTGGGGATATAAGGACGAACTGAAATTATCTCATAGCCCACTTTAATGTTCGATGGAAGTTGAACTCTGTCAAATGTCAAGAAGATAGTATGGCTTGATAGCAAGTCCTTGTCAACCCTTTTCATGACTTGATGTACAGCCATTACGCCCTGGTCAGACAGGTAGTTTTGAATTTCCTCGTTGGACAATCCGTTGGGTGAGCTTGTATAAACCATGCTGCATGATGAATTTAAAGTGCGGTGCCCTTCTACCTGCACAGGGAAGGTGTGTAGCAGTGGAGTTCGCAGCAATTTTTGTGCCTGGAGGGCACTGACTGTTTCTAACAACAAGGTACCATTTCTTAATTGGGAACAAGACTTTACAGGACCTGCAATTGCATTTCTGAATAATGAAAGGGTTGACTGTGGAGAAGTCTTGACCTTCGTCCAACCGAGAAACAACAAGGTACTGTGGCACTGATGGAAGAATTGTCCCTGGCTGAGACTCAACTAACTTTCGCCGGTGAGCAGAAATTGTAGATGTAGAGCAAACCATTGCCGAAGTATCCCCCATGATTACCGGCATCTTCAATGGTGCACTCCTTCCTTGTGGGGGACCTGTCTGAGGGCACTCTCGCCTTAGGTGATTGTTCGCACCTCCCGAGAAACGGACGGAGGGACCAATCAGCAAGTTTGGAAGGTACCAGCTCAGCTAATCAACCGTCCCTGGGCCTGGCCATTTCCAGGGAGTATGTACGTGTCCTACCTGTCTACCCGGGGCGGAGAATTACGCGTTACCCCGTCACCGGCTACACGGGGGTCGGCCTTCAGACACACACAGGGAGGAAAGAAAGAGAAAGGGAGGAACAAAGAAAAGGAAAGAAGAGAGGTCTCAGCGGAGATGAGGCAAGGAAAAGAGGACAAAGGGAGGACAGAGACTTTCCAGCATAGAAAGCAAAGAAGAGAGACTATGTCTTACAGTTACAAGTGTCCATCTCTGGACGTACGCATGAAACATACCTGCATAGGTTGGTTGGTTTGGGGAAGGAGACCAGACAGCGAGGTCATCGGTCTCATCGGATTAGGGAAGGATGCGGAAGGAAGTCAGCCGTGCCCTTTGAAAGGAACCATCCTGGCATTTGCCTGGAGCGATTGAGGGAAATCACGGAAAACCTATACCCGCATAGGGAGAGACGGGAAGGGAAGAGGCAGAGGCGGGAGGGTGGGCGGGATGAGGAAGGATGTGGAGAAGGAAGGTATGCAGCCAGGAAAGGAAAGAGAGCCGCAGTAGCTCGGGGTCCCGTGCTTGCCACACATGTATCCACAAAAGAGTTGAGGACCCCCCTGGGCCACATGAAGTAGTTGCCAATTTGTCTTGAGTCTCCACTGTGTCTGTTGATGCAGGTTTCTCAGCATTTCAGTGACATACTCCTCTTTTCAAATAAAGCTGTGACCATTTGAGCTGGCCTACACTAAATATCTACTGTTAGACGAACTTGAGCAATTTACTGGGATGGGTGCACAAGTGTTTTGTACACAATCTCTACATCTATATCTATATATTCTGCAAACTACTGTGAGCTGCATGGCAGAGGGTATATCCCATTATACCACTTACTAGGGTTTGTTCCAGTTCCATTCACGTATGAAGTGCAGGAAGAATGATTGATTGAATGCTTCTGTGCGTGCAAATAATTATTCTTTTCTTACCCTCACACTCCCTATGTGAGCAACACGTAGGGGGTTGATGTATATCCCTAGAATAATCATTTAAAGCCAATTTTTGGAACATTATTAATAGACTTTCTTGGGACAGTTTATGTAGTAAACTGAACTGCATTTTCCAGTATCCTACCAATGAATTAAAGACTGCCATCTCCTTTACCTATGACATCCTATGTAATCATTTCACTTCATCACTCCACAAATATTACACCCTGGTATTTGTATGAGTTGATCGATTTAAAATATAGCTCATTGGTACTATAGCGTGAGATACAAAATTTCTGCTTCTAATATAGTGCACAATTTCACATATCCAAATACTCCAAGCATGTGGCCAATCTTTGCACCACTTCAAAATCCTCTACGGTCCCACTAAATATTTGTGCAGTTGTTTTCAAACAGTACATTAAAGACAACTGCATCATCTGCAAAAGGGTGAGGCTACTAATAATGTTTTCTGGTGTGTTATTAATATTTAACACAGTATGTAGCAAGGCTCGATGTGCTGATTATACTGTGTTGTGTCTGTGCAGGCGTACATATCTTATTAGTGCATCTGATGTTTTTATATCTTTGCTGCTTCTGAAGGACACGCCATCTTTTATCCCTTTGGGTACTTTTGTGTCTTCCGATCAACATTAATGGAATTTTTCTGTGTCTTGTGTTGAAAGTACTTCCTTCTTTATTCAAGTAATAAAACTTAATGCACCTCCAAACTGTAATACTGGAGTACAGTATGTCCAACAGGTTATGGGTGCAGTAAAGTAAGTTTATTACCTGGGACAATGTTTTATTTTCTCTTCATGTCAATCGAGCCTCTGAAGGGAGTTTAATTACTGTGAAGATTTCTTCATTTTGAAAGTGGAAAGGTAAGAGATTGATCGAACGAAATCTTAATAGTATCTAGAAATTTGACATAGGTACTTTTCAACTATAAAAATATCAAATTTATGTTTGGCATGAAAAACTGTTGGGCACTGTTGATGGAAGTAAAGTAAGACCAAAGGTACAGGTGTACACAACTTGTCACATAAGATTAACGAATGTAGAATCATCATAACTCATGAATAGCAGGTTGCAATTAATAAAGTTACATTGAAACAACAGTTCTTCAATTATTCTAAGTTTCACTATGATACTATCGTGCTACGTATTAGTAAAGTTGAAGCATTACCAAAGTCTCCTGCAGATGTCGGTGAACCAGTGGAGATACAGACAACATTACACGGTTCTTTTAGTACTCTTTGGGGCTCTTGTGATGTCAGCAGGCAGACTTTCAATAATTTAACAGTAAGGTTATGGGACGAAGAGCAACATTTGTCACAGATTGAAGAGATGGGAACCGCATTTCGTCCGAATAAGGCTAATCATAAAAATGAGAAAGGTCAATGTTCACAAAGGAATTTAATCAAAAGTTCTGTGGACAAAAAAAAATTGAGTGCTTTCATTGTCACAAGAATGGTCATTACAAAGCCAATTGTCAAGAGAAAGTCAGGAAAATTTGTGATGATATTTGGCGTGCTGACAGTGTTGTAACAAAACACACGCCTTTACAAAAGGAATGGTTTTCAACATTTAAACTAGTAGGGAAGTTTGAAGTTCCTGTTCAGTTCAGATAGGAGTTATTTCAGTTGTCTATGCTGAAGTTACTGGATCAGTCAAGTTAAATACACTAATACAGGATGTATGGGAACCCTGGACTCTGAAGCAGACATTGTATGCACGTAGCATGAAAAAAAATCATGTTTTAAGTGGTAGGAGTATAATCTACTAAAGGTTTAAAAATCATATTTAACAATAAGAAGATTGAGGTATGGAGTGATATCCCAGTGACCATTTGTATAAAAACTACAAACCAATGTAAAAGAGTGTCATTCTCTATGGAAAATATTGAACAAGTAAATTGTACATCTGGTATGGCACAAGAGGACGGGACTTGTAAACACTGAGATTCTGAGGAAAATGGCTGTCTGTGGCCTGATATATAAATTTAAAATCAAATACATTAAGCTGTATTTGTGAACCACGTCAGTAGGGCTGATTTGTCCTGGCCCTCCATCCAGTCACCCCTCCCAATTCAAGTACCCACATCACCTTCAACATGCAAATCCCTCTCCCTCTTGACGATGCCCACAACCTAGTCCACCTGCCAAAATGCAGCACTGGCATTGTGAGTCCAGCTGACACCAAGTAAGGCCACAGACAGAGGCATGCACACTGTTTGTGTGTGTGTGTGTGTGTGTGTGTGTGTGTGTAGTGCGCGCGCGTGCATGGGGGGGTGGGGGGGGGTGGTACTCTACCTCAGAAAAGGATTAGTCTGAAACCCAGCAAGTGTTATTTCTTTTTGTGTGTGCCTCTTGACAACTCAACACTTCTGCTCTTTAGTAAGTGGTCTCCTTTGATCCAAAAGTATTTAAGTCACATTACTTCTGTATTCTTAGGGTTTCAACTGTTGGTGGGAAGGCAGACAGGGAATGGATTAAAGTTATCAAAACTAACTATCAACAGCATTTGTTAGTTATGAAATTCATTATAATTTCAAGAATACTGGCATTACACATGAAACCATTTCATCATATGTACCAGAGATGAATGGTAAATCTGAGGGTGATATAATCAGATCAGTAGTGGAAAGTGGTTGCACAATGCTTCTTGAGTCGGGTCTTCCAGAGACACTTTGGGCAGAAGCAGTGATCGGCAATCTGCACATTATATTACTGTTTGTGTATGCCTACTAGTGAAAAAATAACTTATAAGAATTGTTTGGGAAGAGAACATCATTAAAATGTTTGCCTAGGCTTGGAGCCAAATTTTTCAGGCAGTTTAAACCCAAATTTTGAAGAAAAGCAAAGAAGATGGTAACGATTGGTTAAGGGTAACAATCATAGGCCATATGATCCTATACCCAAGAAAATAAACTGTTTCACAAGGCACGGTTTTGAATGAAAATATCACAGGGTATTCTAAGGAACTCAGCAGCAGTAACATAATGTATGGAAACAGTGTCCCTACAGAAGCAGACGAAGATGAAGCTCGGCAACCTGTGGAATATGTTTATTTAGTTGCAATAGATCAAGGAACATGTCTTGCTGAGAAGGTTATTCAACTTGGAGTGAATCTTAGAAAATGTGACGAACTTTGCCCTTTGGTTCATTTGCAAAATAATGTGGCTTGGGCAGCAGTCATTAGTGAACCAAAAAATTTTGAGGAGGTGATGGGGGTCCCAAGACTCTGTGAAGTTGAATGGTAAATCTGAGTGTGATATAATCAGTTCAGTAGTAGATGAAATGTCCTCATTGGCAATAAATAATACCTGGGGCTTTGTGGATCTCCCTCCTGGTTAACAGGCTGTTGGTTTTAAACGGGTTTACAAAATTAAATGTGAACCAGAAGGTAGCAATCCTATCCCTCATATGTCTTAAGATTATGGTTTTACTGTAATTACTAATATTCATTGTTCAACATCGGTTGTCAGTATATGACCCAGTGGTTTTGTTAGGGAAAAATGTGTTGCCAGATCTGCAATGGAAGCAGAGTAGAACAACTAACTACACTCCTTCCAAGACTGATGTTTTCAAAATCCATACTGGTTGTCATGGATGAGATAATTCTGTTAAACATTTTTCACTACTGTATTACCTCAATACACCATCAAAAAGTGAGTAGTAGTGAGGACTTATAAATCAAAATATCGGTATTCTATCACAAATAAAACAAAAGCTTTCTTCCCTAGTCAAAACCCCCAGTTTTAAGGTCACTGGGACTCATCGTTCATTCTCTTCTGTTTGCTACATTGCAAATACAGAGGATTCATTTACGAATTTTAGGGAGCATTCATTTAGAAATTTCAGACCTGAAATATCTAGATTACAAGTATGGAAAGGAACCTCATCACTACTGCCGACACTGTGTCAAAAAGCAATACCTCCAGTCATATATGTGGAATGATTTGTATTTTTAATCTTAAAAGAGATAAGAGAAATTATATGCTTGTCAATATTTATACCTGAGTGAAACTTCGAAATTTTGAGGACCAGTAAAGAAACACAGAACACATTGGGCAAATTAACTATGCCAGGTATACTACTCCCTCTGACCAGGGAGAAATCATGAGTACCATAATTGTTACATAGGCTGATTGCTGGCGATGATTAGAATTATGATGCAAACATATTATCAAAAGAAACAACAATTATCATCACTTTAACATTAGTGAGAAGCATGTCATAATTCTAATAATACTGATGATGTGTAACTGAATAGTGGTATGTGCTTTATCAATGAGGATCTATACCCCATTTATAACTTTACGTAGGTCATTTTCTGTAACTCTATCACCACTGGCAGATGTTCTGCATATACAGCTGCAATACTATAGGCTGAAATAGCATCACATAAGTTGTAAAACTGTATGTAACTTCCCTTCATGTAATAGATTTGTTTTATCTGATAGGCATCTTTCCTGTTTCTGCAGTTTTTATGTTTATCTTGTTATATATCAAATGAAGTCTGGACCGTATGTAATACATTACATTTAGAAAATCTGGTAAAGCACAGTCACCTCTTGCATTTCCTGCCTCAGCTACAAACAATCTTGTAAAAATTAGATTTTATATTCACATTTGCAGATTTTTCCAACTCTCAACCAAACTGTAACCTTCCTACTTACATCCCAAAAACTAATATAGATGCAAAATAAATATTTTCAGTGTCCTCTTCTCTTTATATCTGCAAATATATGATGTCACATGCTATGTAATCATTACTCTACAGGATAAAGCACATTTACTTCGAAGTATACAGAACTAGAATAATTTTGTCCATATTTTACAAAGCCAATAGATGGGATATGGGGGGGGGGGGAGGGGGGGGGAGGAGGAAAAGTTTTTGGGGGGGGGGGAGGGGGGGGGGGAGGGGGGGGGGGGAGGAAAAGTTTTTCTTTAAGTTTTTATACCTCAATTGCATTTTCTGTTAGATAATTCACAATCTTATCAGATGTGACAATGATGTTGGATGAAAGTAGGATTGACAATTCTAAAGAATTACTAACCATTCACACCAGATTGTTTGGTTAAAATAGTACTTTATTTAGCACTGCCAGTACTTCATCTGTGTCGAAACTGGACAAATGCAGTACTTATTTTAAACAAACAGCTTATGGAAATTGTTTGTTCCTTTGAACTTGTCGAGGCTGTGGTGCCTCAAATTACTTCAACATCAGTCATTAGTCATTTCTTAAATTTTTAATTAGTCCAAAATACAGGTTCCAACTGGGTCATTCCATGTCAAGTCACCCAGTCCTTGACACCAACCATGTCAGATTTTGATGAAACTTGGTACAATTACTTCTTTTATCATCCTGAAAGCACTTGTAAAATTTTTTTGCTCTATCTCTTATAGTTTGTGTTTTTTTTTATTTATTTATTTTTTTTTAAAGGTTTGGCACTGTTTCAGCAGTCGGAAATTGTAACTTAAAAGTGTCCTCACAACAACAAAAAATTGTATATTAAAGAATACTCAAGATATCACTGTGAAATTTTGGAATAAGTTTGTGTATTATATCTAAATGTTAAAAAAAAATTACCATAAAGATATATTAAAATCTTCCAAATGAAAAAAAAAATTTACAAGTTTTTTTATTTTTTAGCTAACGGATGTTTAGTTTTACAAAAACTGCGATATCTAGAGTCTCAGACCTGATAGAAAGCTCAAATTTGTTTTAAAACACTCTTAATTGTATAGACTATTAGATAAAAGAAAAATTATGTTGGATTTTTAACCGGTTTAATAGTTATCTAATTTTTAAAATAATATTAATTATATTTTAAAAATAAAAAGTACCAAGTGACTTAGACACCGATAATAAGTTTTTGTCTTCTTGGAGTAACAATGTACGCTTGGATTTTGTTTTGTTACTCCTGTGTTTTGAAGTAAAAAATTATTACAGTGTTAAATAGTGCTTGGATAGTATTTTATTAAAGTTTATTCGTACTTTCAGTAAGTACTTTTATTTAGTTTATAGAGATTCTTTTCCGATATCCTATAAAAGTAACCAGAACAGTAATCAGACCAAAAGTGAAATCAGTATGTCAGATATTCAAACCTGTAGCGTAGGGTTATTTAAAAAATCTGACTGTTTCCAAACAACCTACACACCTTCAAAAAAGTTACAACCGGTATCTGAATTGAGTGAGGAAGAAAAAGATTTGATCCACTTACGATCTGGAATTAATCTGCGTGAATTTAAGAATATATGTTCACACCACAGCTACTACTTTTTAAATGTTTTTGAAAAGTATCAAACAACACAAAAAGCCCGTCAAAAAATCGTTGAGAAGTGTAGGCTTGGATCTTTCTAAACAATTACTGACAAAAAATATTAGCATAAAACCTGGACAAAAGCTTTGCTCAACATGCCGTAACTTTTGTGAGGAAAAATTAAGAGTTGAAGTCAATGAAAGTGAAACAAATGATGAAGTCATGGTTGAATTAGAATCATTGGAATCCAGAAATGAATCCCTCGTACAAACAAACATTGCTCTTGATAATTTAGGTTTAACACCGACAAAGCTTCATGGCTTGTCAGAACAAAGTAAAGGGTCTTATTTTAAAAGGAAGGTTAGCAGTATTGAAAAGACTGCAAAAAAGGCGGTTTCAAAAGCATCAAAATATGATGCACCAAGTTCTGATGATGACTAAGAAGATACAAGTGTGGTTGAGAAAGCAAAGGATTTGATGTAATGATTTCTCTTATGAAAGAGAAGATTTCATCTGTTGGGAGATCTAGAAAAATCCAGATTCTGACCTTGGCTCCAGATTCTTGGAGTCGAAATAAAGTGATGAAAGAATTTAATGTAAGTGAGTACATGGTGTGACAAGCTAGAAAGCTAAAATCTGAAAAGGATATTTTGGAAACTCCTGGTCCAAAAAAAGGTAAAACTCTTTCTGAAAATACAGTAAGACGTGTAACAGATTTTTATGAAAAGGATGAAAGTTCCAGAGTGCTACCTGGAACAAAAGACAAAGTAAGTGTTCAAAAAAATGTGTACATGCAAAAAAGACTCATTTTGTGTAACTTGAGAACTCTATTATTCTTTCAAATGGGAGAATGCCGAGGTAGAAGTAGGATTTTCAAAATTTTGTTTCTTGAGACCTAAATGGTGTATCCTTGCTGGTGCTGCAGGCGCACACACACTGTACGTTTATGCAGTATCCACCAGAATGTTAAACTATTACTGGATGCTGTGAAAATTGAAGAATCTTATAAAGACCTAATTAAGATGCTTGTGTGCAACACGGAAAACCAAAACTGCATGCTACATCATTGCGACAGCTGTCCTGCAAATACTGCACTAACTGAGTACTTAACTGAAAAACTAAGTGAAGATTATGATTTAGAAGAAGAAATTGTAATCAGTCAGTGGGTTAACACAGACAGGGCAGAAATGATCAAACAGTCTATCAGTGTTGAAGACTACATTTCTTTATTGGTTAGGCCATTGGAAAAGCTCACCCCGCACTCGTTTATAGCAAAATCCAATCAGCAGCCTTTAAAAGATTGAAAGAAGACCCACCACCCAAAACAGCAATTATTGTGATGGATTTCAGTGAAAATTATTCCTTTGTTATACGAAATGAGATCCAAAGTTACCACTGGAGTAGAGGTGGTTGTACTCTACACCCAGTTGGAGTTTTTCTAAGAAATGAGGAAAACAATGTGTGTTTCCAACCACTGTTTTATTAGTGATGACCAAGAACATGACACTGGTTTTGTTAACTTTGTACAAAAAGAAATTACAAAGTGGCTGTCATTACATCATACTGACATTGACTCAGTTCACTACTTTATAGATGGTTGTGCTGGGCAGCACAAAAATAGAAACAGTTTTAAAAATTTGAACACTTGAGAGACTTTAATTTGAAGGCCCATCACTCTTTTTTTGCAACAAGTCATGGGAAGTCAATTTGTGATGGCCTAGGAAGAACTATTAAAAGAATTTTAAGGAAAGCCAGTCTACAGCTTTCAGATGAAGAACAAATAATGACAGCAATCGATGTGTACAAGTTTTGTGAAAAAAATATTGAAAACATTCATTTTCACTTTACTGACAAAAAAGAAGCTGATTTGCTACGGTTAAAACTAGAAAAATGTTTTTCAGCAACCCGAACCATTCCTGGAACAAGAAGTTTTCATAACTTCAAACCACTTCCAACAAACACCCTCGAAATTAGAAGGACTACAGATAGTGTAAAACCCTCCTTAGTCTTTTCTTTCCATTCTTCTTCTGATTGGGTTCGTATTGAATCATCCATAAATAGCTATGTGGCTGCAAATTATGGTGGTAACTGGTACTTTGGACTGGTAAAAACAATATTCAATGATGAAGAAGATGCAGAAATTCTATTTCTACATCCTTCAGGACCAGCTGCATCATTTTATTGGCCTGAAAGAAGAGATTCTTGCATAGTGCCTTTGGAGCACGTAGTCTGTGTAGTAGACACACCTCAATCAAGCGGCACTGGAAGAATGTATTACTTCAAAAAAGACTGTATCAAAAAAACTGAAAGCTCTTGGATGAAGTGGAAAAACAGTTTGAATCAGCATTAATGTTTATTAAAGAGACAAAATACTCAAAAAATTCAATGTTTCAAGCAATAAGCTGGGTTATACATAAGTGTCGTAAGTACACTATCTTTGTACATAATTCTAATGTAATCTACTATGATCAATATACATGTTAAAAAGCCATCATTATTTTGTTTTATCAAGTAGCCTATATGTTTAAGAGGAAATTAAAACAAATTTGAGCATTCTATCAGGTCTGAGACTCTAGATATTGCAATTCTTATAAAACAAAACATCCGTTAAAAAAAATAAAAGAAAAGAAATACATATATATTTTATTCATAGAAAATATTAATATATTTTAATAGTATCATTTTTATCTTCAAATATGTATAATAAATAAACTTGCAGCAAAAATTCATGATGTTATCTAAAAGAGTTTTTAAAATAAGCAATTTTAACATTTTGAATACAAATTAAATTTACCATTTCCGAAGGTTCGCAAAAAATAAAAACTTTACAAATTTATTAAAAAAACTATAAGAGATACAGCAAAAAAAAAAAAAAAAAAAAAAAAAAAAAAAAAAAAAAATAATAATAATAATAATAATAATAATAATAATAATTTGCAGATGTTGTCAGGATGGTATTAGAACCATTTGAGCCAAATTTTATGAAAATCCAAGGAGGCGAGTGTAGAATTTATATTTTATTTTTATTGGGTGATTTGATATGGAATGACCCAACTCTCTACAACAATTCATGTTATGGTTCTTAAACATTCATATTATGAATCAGTATGGGAAAACAACGGACAGAAGTATGTGATAACTGTACATAACAGGGATAAAACTGGCCAATGAGACGTATTCATTAATGTTTCCTTTGATGCTTTACTTTAAAATGGATTTTGCATTATAAATATCTATTCCTACGGCAATGTGTTTGTGCATCCTAAGATAGTTATCTGTGAAACTGAGCTTCAGTGCAGCTATACACTATGAGGTCACAAATTACAGCTTAGTCTGTAGTCCACAAATAAATGTGTGTGTGGGAGGAGAGGGTGGGAGGCAGATGCATATGGTTGGTTGACATGATTCTAGAATAAAACCTGTAATATGCAACAGAGAGTACACTTTAAAAAGATCTCCTGTCATCTGGACTCAAGTACAGATCTTTGGTTTTAACAGGAAATGCTCAAACCAGCTGGGCCTTAAAGTGCAGATTTATCTCCATATCTTGCAGACTGGTTTAGGCCTAATTTGCCATGAAGTTCCAATACCCAATTGCATGCTACATACTGACTCCAAACAACTTACCAGTTCATAAATGTCAATTTTTCATGAGGATGTGATGCTGAAGATCCAGTATTCTGGAACAGAAGAACAGTAGTTATAGATAAGACGGTATGTGAATCTCAGTTACAGAAATTATACATAGCAGTACACCATTGAGTTTGCATTGTTCAATGGATACCATGAAACAAACCAATGATAGTCTTTCCTCACAATAACATTTGAGCCTTTAAACACGTCTCAAGTTAGAATCAGACATCAGGCAAGTTTTATTTGGAAAATGTATGTAGTTCTTAGTGAGCCTAGGGGAGGTTGACACTTTGTGCGCCATCGTTCTTCAATGAAACAGTTTTGAAGTTACCGAATCAGAAGATTTCAAAATATTTGGCGAGTCCTACACAGTTAAAGGAATACCAAATTATTGGACTGTGCACCAGCAGCATCTCAAAATGTTTAACACGTAAAAGAAGAAGTTGTGGATATTTGTGAACTGACCGAAGTGTTTCACAGAGTGGGAATGTTTACAGACAATTCAAAACAATGTGTCAACGTCAGCCAGTAATTTATGAGACTGGTGACGGCTGTTGTAGTATCAAACGACTGCAGGAATTATGGGCAATGTACTTTTGCACCCTCAGTAGTGCAATGCGGTATGAATACGCAACTATTATACTTTATTTCTTAAGACGCCCGAATGCGCAAGGTGAGGTTAGCAGCATGTAAACAAAAATAACCAACAACTTACTTGGATTACAGCGGGATAAATCTTACCTAACTAGTTACAATGAGGTTTGTCACAAATAGGTTAGCACTTAAAATTTAATTGTACTGTCATAATCACTTTTAAAGATACAAAATACGCTATACAATCAAAATTCACGATCACACTTCAAGCGTCCAAAGTCAGAAGTGCCAACTTTCTTTTTGTGTATCCAGTGCCAGCACAGGCACCACCGGCATAAAACAAAAGCTCTGATAAAGAAAGTGTATTTCTATCATTTAGTATTCCATACTCTTCACATGTATTTAATAAGTCAACGGCACACAAATTGGTCATAAACGAACAACGTAAGAACGAAATATGTATATCGCAAAAGGGGAATGTAAGCGGGCATTATGTTACGAGGAACAAGTTTCAGTCCATGATATGGGCTACTACAGCCACGTAAGTTGTATATGAATTGAAGTTTTAGTAAGAAAAGTGTTGCGACTTGGAAATTTACTTTTATATCGAACTTGACGTCTTGTTACGACATATGTTGGCACTCATCCAAAACAATATGGCTGCGTTAGACGGTTGAGAATAATTGGCAAGGAGAAAAATATCGTTGCAGTTTGCAATTTTCATGGATATCCTTAATAGGTAAAGAAAAGTTTCTATTGTATGTAGTCTATTAACTGCGTGAAACCTAGTATGGTATTTTCCATGATGAATATTTCCGTATGGAAAGAATGCTGTCCCTGATGTTCCTCCGGCGTAATGAATAAGGTCTGTAAAATTTAGGTTTTTTAAGCAAAAATACAAACTCTGCTACGATAGACACTAGCGACTTTTGATAAAAACCCGAAAGAGTCAGCGTGTGCTTTGACGGATGCTGCATTGTCCGGGATTGTAGGTCAAAGAATTTTCAGCATTGAAAATGCTTTTCCAAGTGCAGCACTGCTGAAAATAGCTCTTGCATACTTAAAGGAACACCAGTAAAAAATCGGTGAATTGATTTGATCATTGGCGCACTACGTGGAACAACCAAATTAGAATAAAAGTTGTTTATTTCATAAGGACTACCGTGTGACCCACTAGTGATTGTAAATAATGATGTATTCGTCTCATAACGTACTGTTATTAATTATGTGATTTCGGTACAAGAGACATGTTAGAAGTAGTGAGGTAATGTATCTTCATAAAATTATAGTTAATGAGATGGAGCAGTATTTCACGGTTAATACTTTTTCCTTGAGACAGAAAAGTTATATTTTCGTAATGTTAATGATCAATGATATTTAATCTTTCATGAACTATTCCAATGAGTGATACCATTTTTATATCAGAGGCTCACGTAGCTGCCTCTTCACTAAATCTATAATTTTAGGCTGTTGATTTTCATTTTCTTATATTGGGATGTATGCTAAAATATCTTGATGAACAGGAGGCATAACATCATTATTTCTTGTACTCTGAGAATGATTTTTCATATATAAGTAGTTTTATGCCGTATACTGCATTACTGTAAGGCATGAACCAGTAGTAATTCCCTTATGAATTTTTCGGTTGTATGTAATATCATTGATATAGATGCATTTAGAAATCTGTATTTTTATGAGATCAGTGAAATACTTTGAAAGAACATATTGCTATAAAATGTAGAGAGATATTAATAGTGGGAGGGAGTAGACAATCCTTAATGATATTTATTAACAAACGGTATTTTCTCCTCCTCTCCTTGTCTTACCCTGTTCTGTCAAACAGGTTCTCAAAGGTTACTTTGTTGTAGTTGGGTACCTCTAAAGTGGTATGTTTCAAGATCATGATAAGCTTAGAGTACTTAGCACATCTGTGGTGAAATGTTGCATCTTTAATGATCAAGTCCAAATTGTATTTCGTGGGTTTCAAATGACTGTCCCTCAATGGTAGTGTAATGCCTAGTTGACATGGTTGCAATTAATGCACATCTGTGTGGTCTAAAGTGGCAAAAATTGTGGGCAAAACTATTGTGTTACAGGGCATTCCAATTTTCATGATATGAAAAGTGTAGTGGGGTATATTGTTACGTTAGGTGGTAGTTCAGGGGAGTGGGAAACAGAGAAAGTTGTTGGTTTTTGGGCAGTTTCACTTTGCATGGGTGTTCATGGGATGTTAATTATTACACAAACAAAGTGTGAGTCATTGCTGCACTTGACACAACTGTTTGTGATATGAACATTGAAGACTTGATGGTGTTGGAGTTACTGGCCAAAATAATCCTGTAAGAAATAGACATCTTGAGATTTATGAAGTTCCCTTTCTGCATTTGGAAGCTTATGTAAATGTAAAGTCAATATGAAGCCATCCTGAAGAGACTTCACTAATGGCACAGTGACACATATGCGGAAGCTGTCCAAAGGATGCGGAGCTAACAGTGGAAATAGAAAATGCTTGATGCTTTAGTGTTTTCTTTCCTTACAACGTCTTGAACATTGTTAAGATCTATGAATTGCTCTGGTTTGATAGTTGAAGTAGTTTTATTGTTGAGCACCTGAGTGGTCATCTCCTCTTTGTCTACCAAGAATTAAAACTATTTGTTCTCTTTCTTTTATAATTGTTTCAGACCAAATGGCCTGAACTCTGCCATTACCAATTTATGAGAAACAACTTTCATTTTAGAGAAAAAATAGTGCTTTGGTACTCTTAAAATGTAGAAACTAAAAAGTACACTGATGTCACCACGTAGACATTTACGAAATGAGTGTTACAATGCTGGTTTCAAGAAGCATGTTCTGCAACTTTGTGTCTTCATGCAAAATGGGCTTAACATTTCATAATCAAGCTCTTCACACAGAACAGTGTTGAAATACCTCAGTTTCTTATATGTTCAAGGAGTTTGTTCTAACAGCATAAGTCTTTAACTTTTGCTGTACATTCTGTTGTCTTAGTGCTCATGACGTGGACACTGGTGTTACATGGTGCAGTGGTTGACTTTATTCAGGAGGGATGTGTGAGTGAGCTCTGCTTTCTGTATCCATCCTTCTGTATATCATGAATTTGTTGATTTCATTGGTTTGTTGTGGTAACACGGTAACAAATTTCATGATTGTCAGTAGTGTTTCTTTATTTACTTGATCAAATAATAATTGTTTTGTATTTGAAAATTTCAGTTGGTTCGTATTGTGTTCTGGGTCAATCCAAATGAAGTGGTCCAATAAAAATTCACTAGGTTGCTTGACCATTTTTAAATATTTTAATTTTTTATTTGTGATTGCCCTATAATTGAGAAGTTCAAAACAGTAAAAAAAAAAAAAAAAATTACTTTCACCTTTACTGAATGACACCCATTTTTGTTTGTAAGGGTGCAATGATGTTTCAGTTTAGGGACGTTAGCAAAAATATGAATATCTTGACACTGGGTTAAGTTACAACATTGCAATTGAAATGATTGTTTTTAGAAAAGTGTCCTCTACAACATTGTCTATATCACAAAATACCCTAAATTCAAAAATAACCAGTCAAAATGACCTCCAAAGTTTGGTATCCAAATTTTCAAAAAATCCACGTTGTAGGCCCAAAAAATAACACAAGGAGTGATTTTTGAGTATCTATATTTTTCCTATAGTTAGATATCAGACACTACCAGCCTCATATAGAGCAAGAAAACAAATGTTTCCTTAATTTTTTATGAATTTTTGAAATTTGGAAATTTTCATCTTTTGTAAAATTTGGGGTTAGTTATCTCAGTTGGGATTGAATATAAAAATGATTCTTGCACAGTTTATACACCTATATGGTAGCAACGTACTGTAAAAATTTCAACATTGATATCTGACTGTGAACAAAGATATGAGTTTTTGAAAATGAGGAACTAATTCACATTACTCTACAACTGACCTTATGGCTATTGCCTATTCATGTGTGACATTGGCAGGATATAATCAATTATTATTGAAGTAATGTACTGAATTATATACAAAAAGTGGAAACATCACTGAAATTATCATTTATGTTATTTTGGCACACTTAAAATAAATATTTTCAGTTAACATCCTTTGAGATGCGACTGTTCCTAAACCTGTTGGTGAATGTTAAGAACACTTAATTCTTCAGACAGCTTCTGTGGTATAGAATAATACCTCCCAGTTGCTGTGGTAAGTTCGAGCACTGAATGTTTCCTTAAAACATTTTTCATTGGTATCCAAACTTTGTCACTAGTAGATTTCTTTAATGATGTTCTTGGGCCAGCAGAGTGGTAAAAATGCACAAAACATCATTGTTTTCCAAACTTATTCTTTCAACCTCTGCAAGCCACCACTTCCATCATATACACAGGCCACTATGTCATTCAACGTTAAAGACAGAGATGTAATTTTACTGACACAATGATACTCGTAAATTTCTGTTTCTGCATCTAAGTTTTCTGCAATGCCAAGGAATTTGTGGAAATGCCTTGTTCCTTTTATTGCTATACAGTTTTCAAATCTGGTTTGAAGTGTTGTTTTCGTATGCAGAACCACTTCTTTCTTGATCAGAAAATAGGTAATGCCTTTAATATTATCCTTGCAAAAGACATTCATGTCCTGTACTGTGAGAATTTGGTCTATGGTTGGTCTTTGTAGGCTGGCTTTACTTTTTCATATTTTGTTGTACCTCCTACTCCATTAAATGCATTTTTACTGTGGCAAGATGCAGTAAAGTGCCTTTCAGACTCCAACCCAAAGTCTACTTTCTGGTTGCACAGCATTGAAAAATTCTTGTTGTTCTTATACTGACTACCACTGCCATCTGAAAAGTATATCAGCTTCTCAACCGTGGGAAAGTTTTCTATGTAATTTATTACGTACTTTTGAAACGCATGTACAGCCAAAGTATTGTGCTCCAAGTAGTCACTTACAATGCAAATTGAAGAAATGCAAACTTCATATTTCTCATTTTTAAAGTACAGATTCAGTGGTGCCCTTGTATTGCATCCTGAATCACAAATGTTAAATTTTCTGCAAAATCAGCTAGCACTATGCACTTCAGTTTCGTGAAGTCCTTCAAAAACTTACTTTCGGTTTTAGAAACATAGTGGTGACATTTGAGTTTTTGTAAGTTATCAATTAAAGATTCCAAGTACTCTTCCTGAGATTTAACCACTGTTATCATTTCTGCCCTGTCAGTTGTGACCCACTGTTTGAAGGTGTCTGGCATTTCATCATCATATTCATGAAACATTTCAATAACGGTTTCCTTACCAGGGCATTTATTACACTAACTCATCATGCAGTCACAACTATTAGTGTCACGGACCATTAAATAATATAGTAACTCTTTGAGTTTTGCACCTGCAATCATTTGTTTGACATTTTGATGATATAAACAAACACATACGAATTGTGTACCTGAGGATCCAGCCAAAATACACCACTTAGGGTGGAGGTCACAAAATTTTGACCTTCCAGTTTTGCATTCGGGATGAGAATTTTTGAAAGCCGCATATAGTTCATTTACATTTGACAGCACTAGTCATTTCTGCTCTTATAACAACTCTTTTGCTATCTTTGCAACCTGGGCACATACTACTGTTTTCATCATCTTCAAAAAACTGCTGGATCTTCTTAATTGTTTCTTCACTTATACCTACTCCTTTCTTCTCTCCTAAAACTGGAAGAATGCCTTGCTCTTGAACTAATTTTTGGGTTAGTTTAACCAAACAATTAGAAACATTGAATTCATTAACTATTTTTTCTGCTGACCATGAGTCAGGGAGCAAACTTAAAATTTTAACTTTTTTCTCTTTAGATGTCACTGAACATTTAATTTATCTATTAAGCTCAATCATTCAGTGTCAGATGATGCTGGTGGTAGGTTTTGTTCTTCTTTAGAAATAATGTTGGTATCTGTATTATTAGTGGTTCATGGTGTGGGTTCCTGTTGTCATGTCCTAGTTCATGAACCACGGGCAACGTATGAGTGGCCAAGTAAGTGGTCCCGACAGTCGGGATACCAGTTACTTTGGAATAAGGCTGGGCATCTTGGTCATATTCTGAGCTGTGGTCACCTTTATGCTCATACGGCAAAGACTACCAAATCCACCGGTTAGTCCCTCAACCGTTGGGGGTAAAACTCAATGGGATCCAGGGCAAGTAAGGCTAGCAACCTGCTTCCCTGGTACTTTAAAATATGATGCTGGCAACAATCAGAGCAAAATGCCTCGGACCTTTGGAGGTGACGGAGTCCCACCTCTAACTGACAAACCAGGGATTCCTATGATACGACTTGGCAAATAAGTGGTAATGAGATGGGGAGCTATTAATATCAATGGGGGCTACTCTGGGAGGTAGGTAGAGCTGGCAGAGGCTGCAAGTAAGATGGGGCTGGACGTTCTAGCTGTTAGTGACATTCAGGTAAGGGGTGAGAAAGAAGAGGAAGTGGGAGAATACAAGGTCTACCTGTCAGGAGTCAAAGCAGGAATAGCACAATGGGGTGTAGGGATTTACATGAGGAAAGAAATGGAACCCAGCATATTTGCAATAAGGTATGTAAACGAATGACTGATGTGGATAGATTTGACAGTGTCTAGCAAGAAAATTAGGATTGTGTCAGTATATTCGCATTGTGAAGGTACAGATCAAGATAAGTTGGATAGTTTTTATAGTGCACTCAGTGATGTAGTTGTTAAAGTAAAGGACAAGGACAGTGTTCTGCTCATGGGTGATTTTAATGTCAGGTTTGGAAATCGAACAGAAGGGTATGAAAAGGTTATGGGTAAATTTGGAGAGGATATGGAGGCCAACAGGAACGTGAAACAACTTTTGGCTTTCTGTGCCAGTATGGGCTTAGTAATCACAAACTCCTTTTTTAAACATAAGAACATTCACCGGTATACTTGGGAAGGCAGGGGAACCACATCTGTCATTGACTATATAATAACAGATCAGGAATTCAGGAAGGCTGTGAAGGACACACGTGCATTCAGGGGATTCCTTGATGACACTGATCATTATTTAATCTGCAGTGAAATTGGTATTGTGAGACTGAAAGTGCAGGAGGTCAGGTCCATATATAGGAGGATAAGAGTGGAGAAACTTCAGGATAAGGAAATCAGGCACAAGTACATAACAGTGATCTCAGAAAGGTACCAGTTAGTTGAATGTAGTCAATTACAGTCATTGGAAAAGGAATGGACAAGGTACAGGGACGCAGTACTAGAAGTGGCTAAAGAATGCTTGGAACAGTAATGTGTAAAGGTAGGATGAAGCAAACAGCTTGGTGGAATGACACAGTCAAGACAGCCTGTGAAAGGAAAAAGAAGGCGTACCAAAAATGACTACATACTAGAACTCAGGTAGACAGAGAAAGTTATGTTGAAGAAAGAAACAAAGCCAAACAGATAATTGCAGCATCCAAGAAGAAATCTTGGGAATACTTTGGAAACAGGTTGGAGACTTTGGGTCAACCTGCTGGGGAGTGTAATTAGCAGTCTTCGAAAGGGAGGTAAGAAGGAAATGACAAGTATTTTGGACAGGTCAGGAAAACTGCTGGTGAATCCTGTGGATTCCTTGGGCAGATGGAGGGAATATTTTGAAGAGTTGCTCAAAGTAGGTGAAAATACGATCAGTAACGTTTCAGATTTCGGTGTACAATGGGATAGGAATGATGATGGAAATAGGATCACATTTGAGGAAGTGGAGAAAATGGTCAATAGATTGCAGTGCAATAAAGCAGCTGGGGTAGATTAAATTAAGTCGGAACTCATCAAATACAGTGGAATGTCAGGTCTTAAATGGCTACACAGGATAACTGAAATGGCCTGGGAGTCGGGACAGGTTCCATCAGACTGGACAAAAGCAGTAATCACACCAGTCTTTAAACATGGAAACAGAAAAGATTGTAACAACTACAGAGGTATCTCTTTAATCAGCATTGTGGGTAAAATCTTCTCAGGTATTGTTGAAAGGAAAGTGCGAGTATTAGTTGAAGACCAATTGGATGAAAATCAGTGTGGGTTTAGGCCTCTTAGAGGTTGTCAGGACCAGATCTTTAGCTTATGACAAATAATGGAGAAGTGTTATGAGTGGAACAGGGAATTGTATCTATGCTTTATAGATCTAGAAAAGGCATATGACCGGGTTCCTAGGAGGAAGTTATTGTCTGTTCTACGAGATTATGGAATAGGAGGCAAACTTTTGCAAGCAATTGAAGGTCTAGACATAGATAGTCAGGCAGCAGCTAGAGTTGACGGTAAATTGAGTTCATGGTTTAGAGTAGTTTCAAGCGTGAGACAAGGCTGCAACCTGCCTCCACTGTTGTTCATATTATTTATGAATCGTATGTTGAAAGCAATAGACTGGCTGGGTGAGATTAAGATACGTGAACACAAAGTAAGCAGTCTTGCATATGCGGATGACTTAGTTGTGATGGCAGATTCGATTGAAAGTTTTCAAAGTAATATTTCAGAGCTAGATCAGAAATGTAAGGACTGTGGTATGAAGATTAGCATCTCCAAAACGAAAGTAATGTCAGTGGGAAAGAGAGATAAATGGATTGAGTGCCAAATAGGAGGAACAAAGTTAGAACAGGTGGACAGTTTCAAGTACTTAGGATGCATATTCTCACAGGATGGCAACATAGTGAAAGAACTGGAAGCGAGGTGTAGCAAAGCTAATGCAGTGAGTGCTCAGCTACGATCTACTCTTTTCTGCAAGAAGGAAGTCAGTACCAAGACTAAGTTATCTGTGCACCGTTCAATCTTTCGACCAACTTTGTTGTATGGGAGCGAAAGCTGGGTGGATTCAGGTTACCTTATCAATAAGGTTGAGGTTAGGGATATGAAAGTAGCTAGGATGATTGCAGGTACTAGTAGATAGGAACAATGGCAGGAGGGTGTCCACAATGAGGAAATCAAAGAAAAACTGGGAATGAACTCTATAGATGTAGCAGTCAGGGCGAACAGGCTTAGATGGTGGGTTCATGTTACACACATGGGAGAAGCAAGGTTACCCAAGAGACTCATGGGTTCAGCAGTAGAGGGCAGGAGGAGTCGGGGCAGACCAAGGAGAAGGTACCTGGATTCGGTTAAGAATGATTTTGAAGTAATAGGCTTAACATCAGAAGAGGCATCAATGTTAGCACTGAATGGGGGATCATGGAGGAATTTTATAAGGGGGGCTATGCTCCAGACTGAACGCTGAAAGGCATGATCAGTCTTAAATGATGATGATGATGATCTGTATTATTAAAGCATGATTCCAAGTCTTTTCTAGTGTTGTCTGAAATTTGTTGCACCTTATTTTCAATAACTGCTTTTCTTTTTCTGCTTCTTAATTTTATAACGTAGAATAAGCAAAATCCAATATGCTAACAGCTTCCTTATTAGGAATATAAATGTCATTAACAAGGTTACATGATTCTGGTTCTGGATTCACAACAAATATTTTTGAGTAACAATTTGGGCACAGGAAATTTCCAGGAATCACATTACGTTTCACTTGGGAAGCTGTTTGACTCTCACATAACAAGGACAAATGTTCAAGTTTTATTTCCCTCAAACCGTCAGTAATAGGCTTTTTATGAACTTTAAGTGGATCACAGCACTTTCTTCTAAAAATGTGGTTGTACTTCAGGATATTTTTCTTCTCATGATACTCGCACACCGATGTTACAGAAGAAGTTACTCGAAATTTAAACAAAGTTGTCGAACTTCATCGAAGTCAATGATATTTTTCAAGTTTTTTGAAACTGAACCGTAAACTGTTTTGTGACACACTTCACTTTCTATCTGTCCAACAGAGCACTGTTCATCCATGTTATTGCATTCCTGTTAATCTCTCAAAATTAATTACAAATTACACACAGAAGAAAGCACGTAACACATTCTACACTCTCGATGAAGTATGTACATCCAATCTAACAGAGGTTTCAGATCAGACTGACTACAACAGTGCCACACCCAGCAATATGTACTGCTACAATGCCACACCCAGCAATAATGTACTTCTCTGTTGACAGTAAACCTAAACATAAATGGGCATTTTTATTACCATAGAACAAGAGCAAAAGCTCCTATTATTTAATATTGCCTTACTGAAAATAAGTAAACTAAATAAATTTTGGGTGATGGTGTTAACTAAATATATGTCACAATTAAATTTTATTACAGTGAAACAATAAACCATTTAAATAGGCAACAGGTATAAGATCAGTTGTAGAGTAATGTGAATTAGTTCCTCATTTTGAAAAATTCATATCTTTGTTCACAGTCAGATATCAATGTTGAAATTTTTACAGTACATTGCTATCATATAGGTGTATAAACTATGCAAAAATCATATTTTTATATTCAGTCCCACCTGAGATAACAAACCCCAAATTTTACAAAAAATGAAAATTTTCAAATTTCAACAATTCATAAAAAATCCAGGAAACATTTGTAAGTGTTCTTGCTCTATATGAGGCTAGCAGTGTATGATATCTAACTCTAGGAAAAATAGAGACTCTCATAAATCACTCCTTGTTTGTTATTTTTGGGCCTAAAAAGTAGATTTTTGGAAATTTGGATACCCAACTTTGGAGGTCATTTTGACTGGTTATTTTTGAATTTAGGGTATTTTGTGTAGTAGACAATGTTGTAGAGGACACTTTTCTAAATACAATCATGTCAGTTGCAATGTTGTAACTTAACCCAGTGCAGAGATATTCAAATTTTCGCTATTGTCTCCAGACAGAAAAATCGTTGCGCACCTGCAGATAAAAGTGGCTGCCATCCAGTAAAGGTGCAAAGTAAATTATAAAAAAAAACTGTTTTGAACTTCTCAAATATAGAGCAATCTAATATAAAAAAATAAAATTATTTAAAAATCAAGCAACCATCACTGGACCACTTAATATGGATTGACCCTTCTTCACTTTTCCACTGATCGTGTTAGTGGAGTGGTAGATGTATTCAGGTATGGGACTACATCTGAGTTGGGTTCATGTGATGTATCTGAGTTATTCACTTCTATGATTTATACCTTCTGCTATTTATTTCAAAACTGATTTGGCAGCTGTCTCTTATTTTTCTGTCAGTGGTCTGTAACACATAAAAAAAATTAGAGCATTCGTGGACTAGTATGGTACTAAAGCTGCCCCTCTCCTTCCGCCCTCACCCCCACCCCCCAACATCTAGCTATGGTGACACCGATCTGTAGCATAGCCCAATGTCTGTGTGAGGCTGGAAGAAGATAATTTGTGAGAGTTGGCAAAGCTAAAATACGTGAATGTGAAATACAGATGGTGGTAGCATATTCATTTTTAGTGTGATTCAGTGTTTACGCCATATGTAACAACTTTTCCCAATTTGTGTCGTAAAAAATAAGACTGCTTGGTAAATTCAGGATACTTATTTAAATAACGCACAAGTCTCTGACAAATATTACATGCAGATAATGCTCATATATCATACACAGGCCACGAAAAACGAGCAGGAATGATCCACTGTGTAACTTTTATTCATTTTTCTACACAGTTACCTCTAATTTGTATTTATATTTCTATGATAACTGTCATTTACAACTATTTTTACTATCATTCATTTTCAGGCACAGTTGCAGCAATAGCAGCTACATGTAGGATGACAGCAGTAATGGCAAATGGGAACTGGGATCCAGGTAATTTTGAAATTGTGGCTGTAATATGCAGTGATTACAGTAGTCATAATCACTTTTGACCACAATTTATGATACAATTACAGCATTGTCTCGGTTGTTGGTGTCATTGGAAGAAGCAAGGCAAGTTTTACCTAGTTCAGAAGAAGAATTTGGTTTCTTAAGTGGCCTGTTACAATCGAAAGAACTTCATGCATTGGTGAAAGTGCACAACAAAATTATAAATAATGGAAAGGATGAAAAATTTCACCCTACTGTATCAAACTCAATGCAGATAGCATTGGATGTATTGGATGTTATTGCACCGAAGGCTACTTCTAATGAAGACTGCAAAAATTTGTTCATACTGTTGCAGAAACCACACATTCAGGTAACAGGTGATTGTTGCTGTTGCATGGCTTTTCTACTAGGTTGTTAACTGACGATGTGCCAGTCATAGTTCCACATTATTTTAATGATTAGTTACGTAGATGGTTATAACGCATGCATTCCCAGTTTTTTAGTGTTATGTACTGTGTTTAAAGTAATGAGAGATCTTTGGAGTCATATAAATGAAAGTGGTAACACACATTCCATAACGAAAATTGTGGGAAGAACTATGCCATTTCATTGCACATGAGTAAGAAATTTAATATAAATGTATGCCCTGAAGTGCTTCATTTTAGGATTATTACTGAAAGCATGTTGTACAAGGGACAGACAGCCACGACAAAACTATTCCACCAGGTGTGAAGATTTATGAGACAGGCGAAGTATCCTCAGACTTTTAGAAGAATGTAATAATTCCAATTCCAAAAAAGGCAGCTGTGGACAGGTGTGAATATCACCAAAGCAGAAATTCATCAAGTGTGGTTGCAACCCATGATACAAATTATTTACAGAAGAATGGAAAAACTTGTAGAGACCAATGGAAGGGAAATCAGTTAAGAGTTCCAAAGGAATGTAGGAGGCAGTATTGACCAAGTGACTTATCTTACAAGATAGGTTAAAGAAAGGCAGACCAATATTTATAGCAGTTGTAGATTTGGAGAAAGTTTTTGGCAATGTGAAGTGTCCTACACTTCGAAATTTTGAGCATAACAGGGGTAATGTGTATGGAGGGAAGGGTTGCCTAAAACTTGTGCAGAAAAGAAGGCAATCAGACAGGGTTGTAACCTGTCGTCAATGTTACTCAGTCTGTACATTGAGCAAGCCGTGAAGGAAACCAAGCTCCATTTTGGGACAGGAGTGAAGGTTCAGGGAGCAGAAATGAAGATTTCAGGGTTTGCCAGTGACGACGTAATTCTGTCAGACACAACAAAGTACTTGGAAGATCAGTTTAACAGAATGGATAGTGGTTTCAAATGAGGTTAAAGTCTATAAGAGTGAAAAATCGAGGATGAAATGTAGCAGTGTTGCGAAAAGATAGTTGCTACTCACCATATAGCGAAGATGCAGAGTTGCGGACAGGCACAACATAACTGTCAGAAAATGAGCTTTCAGCCAACAAGGCCTTCATCGGAGATAGAACATGCGGACAGGCACAACATAACTGTCAGAAAATGAGCTTTCAGCCAACAAGGCCTTTATCGGAGATAGAACATACACACTCACGCAAATGCAACTCACACACACGACCACATTCTCTAGCTGCTGAGTGTGGTCTTGAACGAAAGTGAAAGGTGGGTGATAAACATTCAGACAAGAAGAAAATTGAAACTTTTCAAATGTGGTGCTACAAAAGAATTCTCAAGATTGAATAACTAATGATGATGATCTGAATTGAGTGGAGGAACAAGGAAATTTATGGCACAATGTTACTAAAAGGAAAAATTAGTTGATTGAATACATCCTGAAGCAACAAGAACCCATCAATCTGGCAATGCTATAGGAGGTGTTGAAGAGTTTAGTAGGAGGTTGTCACTTACCAGTAAGTTTACATTAAATGTTCTTCCAGTAATAACTGAAAAACAAAGAACTCAGACACATCTAACAGCCGAGAACACCTGAAAGAGTGAAGTGGTGAACTTAGCTCTTTTAGTTTTTTGTATCTACATGTCTTTGTTCATGGACAACCAAAATGTAAATGCATGTCAAACACTTTATGCTCTGCCATCACCTTTAAATTATTTTTTTAGCAACAGTATATGTTGTATGCAAAGAATATGTCACAAGCTCATGGACACATGAAATCAATCAAAATACCACGTCCGTCTAACCTTCAGACATTTTGTTCTTTTTCGATAGTACGCTGTTTTCATAACCCCGTGAAACAGAGCAGTATAAAAATAACACATGTACTGACCTGTGTTTGTGTGTTTGTGTTTGGGGGTGGGGATTGGGGGGGGGGGGGGAGGTGCTGGAGTTGCTTTGTACTGCTGTAAATTGAGATCCTGTAGAAGGAGCTCAAAACTGGGAAAATTTTGTATCCATTCAACTCTTAAAGACACATTTTGCAAAAAAAAAAAAAAAAAAAACGCTTCCAGAGGTGACCAGCAAAAATACTACATGCCAATGCTCAGAAGATCAATCAACAGGAAATGCTGCCCTTTGTTTCCCAACAAACTAGAATGTTCTTCGAAGTTTTACGCATAAAAGTTCAAAGACTGCTCTAGTTCGTGGGTTTATCATGGTTGAATACCACATTGATGTAAGCAAATTGTTGCACATGCTTCAAATATACATGTTGCATGAAAACAAAAAATTTAATTCTCACAGTTTTTTGGAAGTTCTACACAGAATTTTTTAATTGTGTGCACTCTTTACCATAATTTACTGCTGGTGCTTTGAGCAGAGAGATGTGCCATGATTGGAAAAGCAAGTAGCACTGAATCCTGTGTTATTCACATAAATTTGTGTTAGAATACTGTACTAGTGCATGTTCTGTTTCAAACATTATGACAGGCCTACAACAAAGTAACTTTCTCCATGGAAATCAGCATGGATTCTGAAAACCTCTGCCATGTGAAACTTGACTCTTGCTCTTCAGATATGTTATCTGCAGTGTCATGTATAGAGAAAACAAAATTGAAATGATGTTCCTAGATTGAAAAAGCTATTGGTTTCAAACCAGAGTGATGCATTCTGAACAAAATACGTTCATATGCTTTATTTAATCAGGTTTGACTCCTTGGCAAGCTCCAGAAAGACGGAAGTACCTGTGGAAGTACTTGAAAATATCATCTTGGCCCAGAATGCACTAGCCAACTTCCATTAAATCACATAGCAAAATATGGCCCAGCTGCTGTTCTCACCACCCAGAGTCTTTAATACTACCAGCTTTTTGTGACCCCCCCCCCCCCCCCCCATCCTCCCTCCTTCGGGAACTTCACAACACTGCAGTCAGTCAAACAAATGTTCAGTTTCCTATGCCTGTATGATTGCTATCTTAACCACCTCCCCCTACACACACATAGTGAGGTCAACACTGTTTTTAAATTTGATGAAGTACATGAAATCTACTACACCAAATTTTATTTTTAACATAGCCTTTTACGAAGTTTTAGATGTGCACTGAAATGTAGCAGTTGTTTACGTGTGTGTGTGTGTGTGTGGGGGGGGGGGGGGGGGGAGGTGGCAATGGGCAAATAGTAGCTAGAGGTACAAAATAAGAGACTCATGAAGTGAACAGCTTTACCATGATGAACATCATTTGTCACAGGTGAAAAGAAACAACTTTAACATAAGTGAGAATAGGGCATTGTTCTGACACAGGCAAAATGTCTATGCAGTCATAGTGGCATGCCAGTGTTGGTATATCGTATTTTACAAGAAGACGGCAATTTTTTAATAACAATTCACCCTCTGTTTTAAATTACTATGAAAGAAATGTGGAAATAGTATTAAGGTTTTGTGTGTTGTCAGGATTCCTTCAAGAATTAATGGATTGGTTACTTCAATGTGTCTGAGTTAAGAGTTCATCCTTTTTTAGTCAGTGATAAAACCCACCATGATTATCTGAATCGTAATGTTATAATTCTGACTTTGTGTTCATTTCTGTTCTAATAAATGTGTTTATGTATAAAGTGTCACTCACATTTTATTAAAGTAATTTTGACATCCATGATAAAACTGTTACCTAACATTTGCGTATTCTGATAGTCCCCGTTTCTTCCCCTTTCTTTAAATTTTTTTGTCAGCCACACACATGTACCTGGCAAAAAACTTTCACACTTTTTAGCTAATTTTTGTCTTATTTAAGCAAGGGGAAATCCAGGATGGAATAATGACAATATTATGAAAAGGATAGTTGATACTCACCATACAGAGGAGATGCTGAGTTGCAGGTAGGCACAACAAAAAGACTGTCAAATAAATAAGCTTTTGGCCAAAAAGGCTTTTTATCGGAATTAAACACACACACACATCATGACCATTGTCTGTGGCTACCGAGGCCAGACTCACTGTTATTATTGCTTACTCGTAAACTAATTATGAACTGGTCTGCCATCAACATGACAATGGCTTCACTATATGATAATCAGTATTACTGGTTTCAAGGTGCACAACAGCATGATTATCAGCACCCTTGCAGAATATGAATGTATAAAT